>NC_056743.1:751434932-751652432 GCF_019279795.1 Protopterus annectens
ACACATCATTCAGATGCCAGCAAATACATATCTGTTACATACATTACCTTTGTATTTCTCACCTCTGTCAGTTGTACCTGTTGATTTCTGTATTTTGTGGATTAGTGTCTCTGACAGCTTTTTTCTGCTTCTTGCTTGCTTTTTTTTTTTTTTTTTTTTTTTTTTTTTTTGGTCTCTGTCTCCCTCTCTCCCTCCAGTTGCTGAAATGATATTATTGCATGTGTGGACTGGCAGTACAGGCTGCTTTTGTAGGTATCTGCACATGTGCATGTGATGGCCTCTGTACCAATTGGTGGCCAGCATTTAGTAATTGCATGCAGCCTGCTGTGTGGTAATTGCAGTTCTCACTGTGATTTCAGGACACTGCTATAAAATGATAGGTTAGGTAGGCGTAGGCCTTTCAGTTTTGCAAGGTGTGGACCATGCTGGTTTGCTGTGGACACTGTTGTGTCAGTCAGAAGGTTGGTATATCTCTCATATCTGAGGCTGTGTTGTAGCCATTGAAATGCATGTTGTACTGAAACCTGGCTGTTGCTTCTTCCAGTTCACTCTTCTCAGTGTGTATGTTAACTCACACCTGCTAATGCTAACACTGTTTACATGGGAGTATGTGCTTTCCTGTGGGATTTGTGGATTAACTGGCATACAACAGTAGTTCTTGCAATGTGTTGCTATGGCTTTTCTATTTTCCCTTTACATTCACTCCTTGAATGCCTGATATTTGTCTTTACTGGAATGTGCTGCTATGGCTTTCCTATTTTCCATTTACATTCACTCCTTGTAATGCATGATATATTTCTTTCAGCACTAAGTTCTTATATGTCTGTTGTGGCTTAGTGGTACTTCATGCAGTCTTTTGAGCCCAAGGTCTGGGGTTTGACACTTACAAAGGTATTTTATTTTGCTGCTGAGCAGTACTAGGGCCTTGTCATACAGAGTGAATAAGGCACTTTTAAACAGTTGTAAGCGGGAAGCAGGAAGTCAGTGGGGACACCAGCTAGGGATGTGCAGGCTGGGTGTAGGGAAGGTCCATAGCTGCACATTTCTTTAACTGCAATAGCTGTACATATGTTTGACATTTGGTGTGACATTTGAAACCTTCCACCCCTGAGAGAGGGGTGAGGACAACTACGTATATTGTACTAACAATTATGATTATCAGGCACATGCAGTGCTTGTGAACTGCTATACTGTCATTAGTATGTTAGATGGCTACATTCTTTGATATTTCTGTGTTGTACTTCTACATAAGGACATGCTTGTGGAAGTAATTCTACAGCTATTCGCAGAGTGTGTAACAGCAGACAGGCTGATATGCCTGTGTGTTTCTGACACTTCCAGACCTGAGATACTTTCAGGTATATATTTGACCAGCCTCAGGGAAAGGTACATATCAGAGGGATACACCCGTGATATATTTCAGATATTCTGCAGTTGTGACTGTGGGGTATTTTGATCATATGTATTACTGCACCATTTCTGACATGCAAGTAGTGTCTACTGTAACTTATTGACAGTTACCATTACGTGGGATTTCCCACCTTTCTGCCTACTGTTTGTACATTTCACAGGGAGTCAGTGGGGCACAGGTAACATTTGTTTGCAAATCAGGGACATCCCTGTAAATCAGTCACAGTTGGGAGGTCTGGCTTCTTACCTATTCAAATATGGCAGTGTTTATCCTGCTCTGATACTGTGTGGGGTTTGTAAGGTGCTACTGTAACATTATTACCTACTAGCATGGCTGTTTCTCTTATCACACTCATGTAATGCAATTCCACAAGAATTGCCAGTAAAGATACACAGAACAAGCTTTGTGTAATGGCCTTCCTATTTTCCCTTTACATTCACTCATTGTATTTCATGATATATTTCTTTCAGCACCAAGTTCTTGTATATCTGCTGTGGCTCAGTGGTAATTCATGCAGTCTAGTGTTTCCAAGGTCCGTGGTTCGAGACTGACAGGGATATTTTATTTTGCTGATGAGCAGACTACAGGCCTTGTCATACAGAGTGACTAAGGCACTTTTAAGCAGTTGTAAGTGAGTTTGCGCGATGCTTAGCTACGCTTATCTATGCTTATCTACACTTAGCTAAGCACGCACAAGCACACATCCACTGACTACTGCTTAAAAGTGCTTACTCCCACTAACACCCGCGCTAATTTCTTTTACAGAAAAAAAAATGGGGTAATAGGACAGTGGTGAAAAAGGGGGCACAAAGAGGGTAGGACAGTAGGAAAACAAGCTCGGGATGTGCAGGAAGGATGTAGGGAAGGCCCATAGCTGCCCAATTCTTTACCAGCAATGGCTGTGCATATGTTAGAAATTTAGAGTGAGATTTGACACCTACCACCCCTGAGAGAGGGATGTTGTATAGCCAATTGTAATTATCAGTTTACATGTCCAGCAGACATGCATGCAAAATGGGCAGCTATGTATGGGGCATAATTTTTTGTGGGAACAGAGTGCCCCCTTTTTTTTTTTCAGGTGAGAGTGGAATGTGAGGTACAGGAAGTAGGTATATTTGGGGAGGTAGGTTGGGGGGGGTTAACAGACAAGACAAACAAGATGCATACAGGGGTGGAGTATAACACATGTGGGGGGTAAACGCAATTGATGGGGACGGATGTTTGGATATCGCAAGCCCGTGAGCCCACAGATGGCAACAGAGGAACTGAGATCCCCACCCATGGGCAGTTACCACTGTGCCTTCACAGCCCAGTCCGGGACTGTGCTGGGGGCTGGATAGGATGGGCAGGCACACCCATGAGTTGCGCCACTCTCACCTCAAGCTGGCATAGGGGATCAGTCACGGAATGCCTGATCTCACTATGCACCACAGACTGGACCCTATGGAGGGTGAGTGGAGGCTCTCCTCCAGCCACGCTTGCAGAGGGGGGACGAGCCCCATCCCCTGCAGCGCTTCCACCTGAAGGTGGCACAGGGCCACCAGAGGAGGCGGTCCCGGCCTGGGCACTGGTGCCAGGTGCACTCGCTAGCTGAGGTAAGAGAGGTGGGTCCGCTGGAACCCGCCTTCCATGTTGTCCTATGTTTAGCAGTATTATATGGCATTTTGGGTTAGTAACAAACAACACCATTCAAAATTAGTTGTAACAGCATGCATCAGTATTCTCATTAACCAAACACACATGAATTCCGAACATTGAGCAGCAAGCATAACACATGCATATTTAGAACAGTGGACAATCCAACAGCATGCAGGGTTCATTGGTGGCAACAGGCCATCAGGTTTGGATATGTGAACAGGGCACATGCATCAACATACATGCAGATATATATAAATCAACAGGACAAATGTCCATGGGAATTAATTGTGAATACACATACCCAGTTTGATGTGGAATGGCATCATTTGTGAGAATAGGGTAGGGTGGAGAAATATTACATTAACAACTTAAACTACCTATACATATACTGTACATTCCTAGTAGATGCAGATATATATCCCCCACATGTCCTTGTACAGTTTCCTATATGTAACCTTAGGAATGTTGGTGATGGGAATGTTACTGCTACATTAATATACATTCCATTTTTATTCATATATGTTCATATCTGGCTGTGTTCAGGTAAAGCATCCTGCTACATTTGATTTATATGGGTCTAGACAACTGTGGATGTTCAGCATTTCATACAACCATACTATCTCCATAATGCAAGGGTACAGCAACATATCCAAATTGTGGGATGGACACAGTCCAGGTTCTGTACTTTATTAAAGGCATTTCACTCTTTGGTTGTGGCTGTCTCATTCATTTCATTATGTAGTGAATACAGTATACCTTTATTCCAGACTTATTGCAGCTTTCTTGGTAGCTTCAAACTGTCTTTCTCACACTTTCTCACTTATTTTATATTTACATTTCAGGATGGTACTTAATTCTAGGCTTTATTAACATTTATTACTGGGTTACAACAATCCTTTCCAGCTGACACACTTATTTCATATGGCAGAATTTACAAGGATGTATTCGACACTTGTCTATCCTTTGTTGATTGATTACAACACTCATTTTCAGGCTGCAGCAGTTATCTGATATTACAATACAGTTGGAAACTCTATTTGAGACTTGTTTAATCTTTATTACTGGATTACAATACTCTTTTCCAGGCTGCATCACTTATCTAATCTTACAATACTAGCAGAATCTTTCTTCTAGGCTTATTTGACCTTTATTACTGAGTTACAACACTGAACTCTTTTACAGGCTGTCTCACTTATATTCTATAACAATACCAGCAGAATAATTACTAACCTGCCTGGTGGTGCAACCTTGCCAGCCTATCAGCATAGGCTTGCCGATTCACGGAACGAACACCTGCAGCTGTAATATAAATGAAGGAATATTGGAACATACCTATCCATACTATAGGCTAGGATAGCATTTCTTACATACTTAATTGCATGGATACTTACTCAGTAGTGGGGCATTGGGCATTTGACGGGCCTCCTGGATCCATCGGTTCAGTTGGTCCTCCTTTCATCGCTTCAGGTCCACATGATGGTGATGGACCTGTTCACCAGTCCTCGGAATGCCTGTGGCACTGGTGAGATCATGCGCCAACTGGTTCCACGCCTCTGCCTTGTACGCTCCCCATTGAACCTGGCCCTGCATGAGTTGGCCTTCATGATGGTGGACTAGAAGCCAAACCATATATTTTGAATCCTCAATGCCCCACCTTTGTGCTCTAAAGCAATTTCCTTCTCCTGCACCTGCCATCCTGACTGCAAATGGGTACCACAATCAGTTATGGTTTGTATTCCCACCTATGGGGCTTAGATATGCCGGTTTTCCCACACTTATCTGTGATTGGCTATTTTGGATATTTCTCAGCTTACAGCAAACCTGCTTTGTCATGGTTATATTTTCATTCATTCCTATATGTATGGTAATACTGTATTTCTAAGTACAACTGTCATAGCTTAGTGGTTCAGTACTTTGACTATGGTGCACAGTATCCCGGGTTCGACCCTTGTCATTGCTTTTTTATTTTACTACTGTCTAGACAGGCTAGGAGGTGTGTTTGTGTAAAGGTGACTTTGCTACAGCTTGCCCAATGTTGCCCAACGGTAAGCTGGTTGGCACGCTGCGCAGCTCCGCGCAAACGGCTTACGCTGGGTAACGCATTATTTAGTTATAAGCACTCATATTAAGCTGGGTGAAGCACTGCCCAGCTACGGGCACTCATATTAAGCTTGTTAAAGCACTGCTCAGCTACGGGCACTCATATTAAGCTTGTTAAAGTGCTGCTAAGCTATGGGCAATTATGATCCTTTTTATATATACATAATATAGGTTTTGTTCAGAAATACATGGGCCATTTCATTATATTTTACTTAAATTAAATTTATATATATCGGGGAATTGTTTCATACTTATTTAAAGAAAAATGGAGGGGGACGTTGTGGGGCTCGAACCGTGACTACCTATTCTTTGGGTGACGTCTCTACCGCTGCACTATTACTACTTTGCTTAATTTGCATATGTAGATTTTATATGCTTTTCAATGTCATATCTGCTAACTATGGTTGAGCGAAGGGCATACCCGCACAAACGAGCGCAAATGCGGGCAAACATATTGGAAATTATTAAAAAAAATTGAAACGGTTATTTTTACTTTTTAAACACTTTCACTAGGGTTTAGTCTGTGGGGATGTGTGGTGTTGTGTTTCTTGACATTTCGGCGGACTCGCTCGTGGGTGTTTACTATCAGGTACTTGGCAATCGGACATGCCCCCTACTTTCCTACATGGACCATGTTAGACTAGAGCATGAGACAGCATGCCCTCATGCATATGCATGGCATGCTGACATCATACCGTTCAACTGCAGCTTTCGTGTAAGACTTATTTAGTCTTACATGGAGAATTGCTGAATCCGGGGGTAAATCTCCTGCCTTACACTGCTCCCTGAACTTTTGTGTAACTTTCTAGCATTTGTTATATTTGATGTGAAACATTCTAACGTGTTATATTCTGCATATTAAACACTTCATTGTTAAACTTTTTTTGGCTGAAACTTATAACTTACTTTAGTTTATTAATCCTCTTGTTTTGAGTACTGCTTTACCTGACAAACAATTGTATTTAATTTGTAACTACTAAAATACCATTATTTGCTATTGTTATGGCATTGTACATTGTTTGGAGCTTTTCTCCCTGGGCCGCCGCTGAAAAAGGGCAATAGCTAAGTTGGACACTCCCGGCCAACAAATGTAAAATAAATAAATAAAATAATAGAAAGACACATGTCCAATGTCTTCTGATGGAAAAAGAACATCAGTACATAGAGTGCTTACACTGACTAATCAGAGATTACTAAACAACATGTATAGGCAGTCTTACTGTTTCCTCCCTCAGTCAAGGTGTAATGTCGTACTGGTTTCTGGGTTCTATGTCCACACAACTCGCATGTACTATATTGACATGTACGTGAAAAGTGTTCATACCACAACTTCCTGGGACACCAATCTCTATCCCTCCCACCAGGAGTACAATGGTCCTAACAGCTGGCATGGTGAGATGCCAAAAAAAGGGTCATTTTATCTGCAGGAGCTATTGGCCTTCCACCACTTGTAGAATTTCTCTCCCTGTTATAATGGTGGAGTCTGTTGGCAGCATGGAGGCTCATGGCAGAGAAGCAATAACAGCAGGCGTCATATGAGTGGTTCTACCACCCACATCATTTATTGTGTTGGTGATATCCCTTCAAACCTGTGTCTTCCACAATGTATCGTTCATCCACCCAAGCAGATTCCTGTCATGTTGACTGAGGGCCTCTAGAAGAATCTCATTCTCCCTACATGTTTATTTACTGATTACTTGAAATTGCAATTCCTGTGTATAAAGTGATACACACAGGATAATATGACTGTCTCTGATCATGAATAAGCTCAATCTGTGAATGTAGAAACACATGTGGGTGTTTGCGAAGAGCACTTTTAGATTACACCAAAGAGTGAAACAATATGAATTTCATGAACTTTAATTATACCCTGACATAGGAATGGAGTCCATTCCCATCATGGTAATAGAAACCCAAAATACTTAGAGAAATTAAACCATGAGAAATTGTCATGTCTTCTTCTACCAAACATCTGTCAAAAGTAAAACATAAACATATCAGGATGTATAAATGTAGTACACTATTACCATATCCTAGTACGAGATGTGTCTGATGCAATGTAAAAAAACATGCCAATTGATGGAATGTGCAGATACTTCTAATACACTGACTTAAAGGTGATGAATGTGTAAATGTAACAAATTACAAACATAATGTGCCACACACGTTCTCTAGCATATAGCTTAGGGCATGTCATGCATCTAGAGCTGGGTTTTGAACCCAGGTTTAGTGGGACTGATCATAGCATATGATAGTGTGCAGTACCACTACACTACCACTTAAGTAATGCTGCTAACTGGTTTATCCTCACCTACTTTCACCTGTAGAATTCAGTATCACTACCATGTCAACTATACACAATGGGAATATGGAACATACATCAATATAGCAATCTATAAAGAGCTACAGAACTGTTTAATATGTTGGATAAATATAGGAGTAACATGTGACCCACAAAATGAGTAATGTGTGGAATATAGCACTTCACCAGATTAGGAACAAGTCTACATCTACATAGGTTCATAGATTAGTACTAGGCTAATTACCCTTATGGGCCATTTTAAGCCTAGCCAATTACCCCCTGTGAGAATCAAACCCTGTACCTTGTGCCTGTAAGACAAACACCTTAACCATTATGCCAACCTCCCACCCCCTGTGACATCTTAAAAGTGGTATCAAAATGCACCTACAGTAAGACAGATACAGTCTGAGAATGCCGATGCCAGTGAAGTCCCATAGAATATCACAGGGCCATCCAATACAATGCATTAGTAGCACTCAATATCTGCAAAAAAACACTTCATAAGTACAAGCTGGCAGGCACTCCTATAACCCTTCATTATCCACAAACAATGCTATGGACAAACAGGTAGACCTGCATTCCCTGCACATATGGTCATAACCTGCCCATATCTGCAGTAAACTGAAGAATGGTGAAAATGTGTGGATATACCTGCATATGGTAGGAAGCCAATCCGTGCCCTTTATCTTACTACATGTTCATTTACTGACAACTTAAAAATTGTAATTTCTGTGCGTTGTGACATAAAATGATTAACACGGGACAATACGATTGTCTCTGAACATAGTCTCAATTTTTGCCTGCAGAAACACATGCAGCTGACCTTGTGAAAGCTTACCTTTTGTGTTTTCAGAGTCAGACAAGTATATCTAACAGTTTAAGCACATCAGCACACACCTATTAAGTTCTATTTGTGTTGTGACATACATATTTAATGAGCTTCATTAGCACAGAATATTTTGGAAATGCATCCATAGACGTGTAGTGAGACTAGGAATCAGATTGAGGAGACTCTGGAGAGGTGGAGATATGCTCTAGAGAGCAGAGAAATGAAGGTCAGCAGGGCTAAGACAGAATATATGTGTGTAAATGAGAGGGAGGGTAGAGGAATGGTGAGGATGCAGGAAGTAGAGTTGGTAAAGGCGGACGAGTTTAAGTACTTGGGATCAACAGTTCAGAGTAATGGTGAATGAGGAAGAGAGGTGAAGAAGAGAGTACAGGCAGGGTGGAATGGGTGGAGAAGAGTGTCAGGAGTGATTTGTGACAGACGGGTACCAGTAAGAGTGAAAGGGAAGGTCTACAAGAGGGTAGTGAGACCAGCTATGTTATATGGGTTGGAGACAGTGGCACTGACAAAAAGGCAGGAGTCAGAGCTGGATGTGGCAGAGTTAAAGATGTTAAGATTTGCACTCGGTGTGACTAGGATGGATAGGATTAGGAATCAGTATGTTAGAGGGTCAGCTCATGTTGGACAGTTTGGAGACAAAGCAAGAGAGACGAGATTGCGTTGGCTTGGACATGTGCTGAGGAGGGATGATGGGTATATTGGGAAAAAGATACTAAGGATGGAGCTGCCAGGTAAGAGGAAAAGAGGAAGGCCTAAGATAAGGTTTCTGGATGTGGTGAGAGAGGACATGTAGGCGGTTGGTGTGACAGAGCAAGATGCAGAGGATAGGAAGAAATGGAAAGAGATGATCCGCTGTGGCGACCCCTAACGGGAAAAGCCGAAAGATGATGATGATGATCCATAGACTTCCATGTAAGCTTTTGAATCTTGGTGCCTTAAGCAACACTTTGGCATAAATCTGTACTGCTCAGCGCAAATGTCCAATTGTTGCCAGCATGTGAGTTCATGTAGACCATGTGCTTAATGCCACCAAGAGACTACTACCATTCTGTTTGTGCCAGTTTTAAAAGATGATAATGCTGTTTTTCCAGATCATTCCCTTGTTGCCTGCAAATTGAGCAGAACCTTAGTGAGCAATTTTCAGAAGGTGTTCAACTGATTCTCACCACATGTTCATCAAGAGCTTTGAGGAATATTTTTATGGGTAGGAGACCACGGTGTGCCACTGAATGCCCAACTGCATGGCCAAGGAGACAATGCAGATGTTGGCTCTGTATGTCTAACACAAGCACAAGGTGAGGATGTGGGCATGCCAGAGGAACTTTGCCCAGATTAATGTTTAGGATTTGATTGCCAGCAAGCTATGTGGATGGAACCAGGATCTTCAGGACTGGTATGCAGGTCCACCACCTTATGACAACCTCCATCATGGGGAATGGGAACAAGTGCTGGAGAGGATTTGTGATGTTCACAGATAGCCCCCATATCCCTCCAGTAAGTGAAATATTCCACACCCTAATACAGATGCAGGTATTAAACAGTTATTGTGCATTAATGATGTGTGCTTCCTCAGTATTTCTCATACATTTAGGCAAATGTAATGATGTATACAGAGTCAGTGAACTGTAGAGGACACACATTTATAATGACCGCCTGTATTTCTACTATCATGATTATTCAGCTGTGTTACTATAATTTTAATTACTCCAAGTCTTTTGGGTTTTTAATACCATGGCAGGAATGGAACCCATTCTTAAGTCAAAGTATCATCAAAAATCATGAAATTAGTATCATCTCAATCTTTGATTTTAGGCAAAAGCACTCTTTGCAGCATCCGTAATGTACCTAGAACTGACTCCCTCTGCAATTCATATGGAGTTACATGTATCAGTCACATATCTAAACAAGACTGTAAATTCTTTTTTATGAAACCCATTGTTCCTACTACTATTAGGACTGTCTGGGTATCCTTCTACATTGCCCTCCTATCTGCCTGAAAATCCAGGTATTTTAGGACCTTGTGTCTCACTGTGTGTAAGACTGTAATCACTGAGTGTAACAATTTCAATGATCAAGGTTATTTTTGTCTTCTTTTCATGGACTACTATATCTGAATTTCTCACATCTATTTTTGAACTGCTGGTAATGGGTGATGCCATGTGATATATAATTCCTCACCATTTACCATCAGTAAGTATGAGATAATGTAGAATAAGTTACTCACACCCTCAGTTCTATCACCCTGTTTCCTAGGGTAAGTGTGTTTCGTGTTTTCCTCTTGCATGTTCCACACCCTTCTTTTGTTAACTAGAGTTAGTACTGGTGATGTGGCTATGTTTATCACTTCACAGGAATTAATATTTTTCTGTATTTCTTTGCAGATTGTAATGGACGTTGCGACTGTATATGCTGAACTATAAGTTGAGTAGGTTTGCTGGCTTGGTACTTGCTGCTGAAAATAGTAATCCCAGCTGTCTGTGGTATCACTGGTTTATCAGCAGACACTGTGAACAGCATATATGTATAACAGTGGTGATTAACTTCATGGGGTGCATGTCATGCCTGTTCACCTGTTGGAAAGGTGTCTGTCATCTCACCATCCCTCTCAACTGTTCAGAGTTTTGCAGAATGTCCAGATTTTTGACTCATATTTTTGATTTGGTTCTTTAAAAATTGTGATTTTTCTGGTGAATCACTGGCAAATCGTTGAGGACTGATGTCAGAAAATACTGAAAGAAGTCTGAGTTTTAGACTTCATAGCCTTTACAAAATGTATGCTAATGCAAAACTTGTTATTCTATCAACTTTCTAGGTTTGTAAAAGTAATACTTAAAACATTGTCCCTATTTCTGGGCCTTTGTCTCTGGCTTTGTCCAGATTTCCTGCTCCAAGATGTTGAGAGGTATGCATATCACCTTGTCAGCACTGGTGGCAGAGATCTCTCACTGTATTGTGGTTGGTTTCTTATCTTTTGGTACACAGACTTGGGCGCAGCTATATGTGTGTGTGTGTGTGTGTGTGTGTGTGTGTGTGTGTGTGTGTGTGTGTGTGTGTGTGTGTGTGTGTGTGATGTATAACCTGCATGTGTTGGGTGATAGGTAATGTCATATGCCACTGAGCTTTCTGCAGTGTTATGGATATATAGCTGAACATATTTATGGTGTATATGGTGCATGTTGTCAGGCAAATGTGTAAAGTTCTGACCATTAAATTCTACTTTCAGTTTGATCAGCTCTGACTGCTACATTCTACTCTCAATGTCATGTTAAGATGCCTTCAGGATTTAAATTACCCACGATGCAATGTTTTACTGGCTTGCATACACTTGACTTTACTCCCATGCTATATTTAAATGTGGAAGTTTGCTTAGTAACTCAAATCCAAATTTGGGGTTTATCTGTGTTTTATATGTGACTGTCACATTATTCTATTATATTGCAGTATCAACACTAGTTATAAAGTGACAGTGTGAGTAGTACTATTTTTTTTTTGCAGTGTGTCACACCACACATTTTGCATAGTAATGTGTCACTTCTTTGGGCAGCAGTCCTGAGTGTTGTGTGGACGTAGGGTATGTTGACATTGAGAAACATGCACGTTATTCTGTTACTACTTCTGCAATTCCCTGGAATGATTTGGAATATGAGGTCAGTGAATATCATTGTTTTTTTTTTGTTTTTTTTTCATCTTGTGAGTGTAGTTGCTCTATAGTCATATATATTTGTAAAGATAACATCCATCTAGGGCATGTATGGGAGTTAGTGATGTCAACAGTGTGACAGTTCCCTTATAACTTCACAGTAGTACTCATTCATCTGGCCCTATATTGTTAGGCTTGCAGTAACATAACGTGTAAGCACATCATTGGACATGCTCAGTACATATCAGATATTTTGATTATTCTGATGTATGTGTACATATGGCATTTCATTATATGAATTAAATGAGGCAGCTGACATTATTCTGTAATATTTCCATACTTTGGTCGATACCTTTTCTGAGTATGTATTGTGCACATGTGATACGACTATATATACCATTCTTGGGCATGTTAAGATAAACTAGAGCTTGTAACATCATGTTGTGAGACGGTGTGTGCAGGCCAGTGTAGGTGATGTCCTGGCAAGTTGCATGATTTCTCATTGCGATGCCCTATTACACGTCCAATACTCATGGTAGCACACATAGTAATGAATGGGTGTGTCTAACCCATCTGTCCTTTTGCCAGAACATGCACTCTCAAATGTGTTTTCAGACCTACTCTTGAACTTTGATGTCAGCGGAACTGCTGAAACAACAGTACTGCAAATGTTGTCATCTTCACTTTAACAAACAGAACAGCAAAATGTGTATAGTGCTATGGTGGTATAAGTGCTTTCTTAGATGCCACACTTGAACAGATCCCCAGGGCCTTAATGCTTTATTTCTAACATTTTTCACTGTATTTCCACCTTAGCAATTATAACTATGATTTTCAGCCTATTTAGGTGTTTACTTGTAGATTTACACACCATTAATATTATATGTTTTTACATACAAACCTGATAAAGTATTTATTTGGTACAAAAGCAATCTTTGTTAAAAGTGTTTCAGTTTATAAGTTACTATTATTTAAGAAAAACGAAACCATTTGGAGCGAGCACTAATAAATCACAATTAAAATAAACAGCGCTCAAACAAGGACTTTCCAATAAGCTCCACAGCCAGTCCTTATTAAGTCAATAAAAAATCATTTATTGATATAAATCCATAAAATTGAAGTTTAGCACTTTAATCCCTCCATCAATACACTGGGACATCATCAGAACTAAATAAAAGGAAGTGAGGTCACCATTAAATAACTCAAATCATTAATTAGTCAATAAATTAACTACAAAAAAGTATACATCATATGTAAACCAAATATTTAAAAAAATATTAAAAAAAAAATCCATATAGAAATTATTAAAAAACATGAATTACAAAGTCCCTAAAACAGTATATATATGTGTATATCATTTACAGTTGTAAAGCTTTTCTTTTTAATATTGGCGCCAAAGAGAAGGGCTCATTAAGACCAGGAGCATTAGTAGTATTAAACCTTATAATCCAATAAAGTTCTCTTAAATCTAGACTAAGCTCCCACCAACCACCTCTAGGACTTCTGCGAACTACTTCCAAGATTCCAAATTTAAAATTTGAAAATTCCTGGCATAAAAGTGTGTGTTTATACAGGACATTGTTGGTGTTACACCTAGAGATGGCATACTGGTGTTCATAAATTCTAGACTTTAATGACCTTTCTGTTTTCCCTACGTAATAATATTTACAGGTTTGACAAACAGCTATATAAACTAGTTCTCTAGTGTTGCAGTTCCCTTTCTGTAACGTAACTGGTTGTGCTCTACCTTGGACCTGTGTGGTGTCACTGTCTAAAATAAAAGAACACTGCTTACATGCACCACATCTTGATGTGCCTAACAACACTAGAGGGCATTGTGGGATACTATGCTCTATGAAAAATTTAATGTTCTTGCCTGTTTTGAGCACAAATTGCGGACCTTGACCCAGTAAATTGAATATTTCTAAATTTCCCTTAAAAATATTCCAGTTTTTCCTAATTATTGATTTCAAAGTCTTTTCACCCTCACCATAAGGAATGATCATACTGAGAATAAATCTAGTGTTGTGTGGAATGAAACTGACATTAGTAATGGCCAAACCACTACAGAAAAGAGGTTTATATTTAATTCCCCGCAAGTCTGTTATATCTTTAGTAGTTTCAGATAATATTTCATCCGGGTACCCTCTAGTCTTAAACATGTTGGTAATACAGTCCACTTCTTTATAATGATAATATGAGTGACAACAGTCTGAGTAAAACAAGTAAATGACTAGCGGCAACCACGAACTGACAACAGAGGTTTAATAAATATTTAAAACCACGACAATAAGAGACAACAGATCCTTTAAACGCTTTTCGTTTGTTCTAAGAACAAACTTCTTCAGACGTAACAAATACAAACAGCTGCAAGTAATTTAAACCAAAAAGTGCGGGAAACCTTATATTTACATAACTTTTTAAAGAAAAAACACAGAAATAATCATTCTACTCATATTATAAACATATTTTAAAAATTATTGTCTTCAGTTAATGCACAGAACATCTCTTAAAACCTTGTAAAACAAAAAGCCAAATATTTTAGACTTTAATCAAAAACTGTTATATTATCATGTTTCAAAATTGAACTACTTCTAAGTTACCTAAGAAGACTTTTCAACTTGAGTAAACATGAAATTGAACATGCTTCATTTAAACCTGGATGATAAAATGAGTTTAACCTGATCTGCCACAAAAGTTCTAACTCTTCCAATTTGAAGGATGCTGGACCCCCCCCCGTATGTCAGGGGTCAGTTGACTGATGACCATAAATTTAAATTTGTGGGACGGATTAAGATGTACATGCTTTGCAAGAGCATTTTCCAACTTATTGTGGGAGATGGCATATTGGTGTTCATATATCCTTTCTCTAAGTCTGCGTTCTGTTTTGCCCACGTAGAATGCAAAACAGTCAGTGCACCTGGCTAGGTACACCAAAAAGTTACTATTGCAATTGAATCTGGATTTTAATTTGTAAATGTTACCGTTAATGGTAAAGTTACTAGTACAATCAATAAATTTGCAAAAATTGCAACTCTCACATTTGGACATCCCTGACAATCTAGGTGTCAATGGAATGTGACTCTCTAGTGCATTCTTCAAATTCCTTCCTTTTTTGAAAATCACATGTGGTTTCTGACCCAAACAGTCAAGAACCGTTTGGTTATTTCTGAAGAAATCCCAATTTTTGTTAATTATATTTACAATGGTTCTACTTTGACTGCTGAATGTGGTCACAAAACTATACTTGAATTTTTGTTCATCGGAGGTCAAAGTGTCTATTTCAGAAATCATATGACTGTCTTCAACAAGATTGTTGCTTGATAACTCATGGGAACCACACAAAATTGGTTTAAACCAATTTGTGTTTCTTTTGTGGGTAACCTCCTCAATTAGTGTGTCAATAAGTGATTCTGGGTATCCACGATGCTGAAACATCTGTTTCAAAAGTTGGCATTCACTGTGGAAGTCTGAATCTAAGCTGGAAATACGAGATGCCCTCACTAACTGACCCTTAACCACCGATCTTTTTTAGTGAAAAGGGTGACAGCTAGTGAAATGGAGAAAGGTATTAGAGTAACTAACCTTCCTAAAAATTTGGGCTGTGAAAATACAGTCCAATCTATTCTTGTTCAATTGAATATCTAGACAGGATATAAATTCAGTGTGGAATGTATATGTAAATTGCAAAAAACTGGTTGATGTGTTGAATTTTTCAACCAGCTCAGATGCACATACCATGTCTCCTTTTAACAAAATAAAAATGTCATCTAAGAAGCGGGTATAGTAAACAATTGGGGCAGGTGTCAAACTAGCTGAAAAAACTTGGTTAGATTCCCATTGGGCCATTACCAAGTTTGCGACACTTGCTCCACAAGGTGACCCCATTGCTAAACCCACTTTCTGAAGGTAAAACTTGCCATCGAAGATAAAGTAGTTGTTTGACAAGATTAGATCCAACAACTCCATCACTAAAGAGATGTCACGTCTTGGTGCATTATGTTTCATCATAACCTGGGTCACCCACTCGACACTAATCTCGTGAGGAATGCATGGGTACAGGTCCTTTACGTCAATTGTTAAAAAGTTATACTCACTGTCAAAGTCAATTTCATTTATTTTAGACAGGAAGGACCAAGAGTCTTTACAAATTTGTGACTCCAAAACAACATATTTTTTCAACATGGAGTTGACTAATTTAGCACATGCATAAGTAGGTCACCCGCGCCCATCAATGAGTGGTCTCATCGGAGGGTTTTCCACGTTCTTATGGATTTTTGGAATCCCAAATAGTGTTGGATATTTAGGAAATGAACAACTAATGTAGTTAAAAACTACTTGGTCAATCCGTCCTTCAATAAATAATTCATACAGGCAAGATTTAATCAGACTGTATGCTTTATTTACTTCCGATCTCGAACTAACTGAATAAGTATCAGACTCCAAGAGGGATGACATACATGATACATAGTCAGAATTGTCGAAAATCACTAAACCCCCTCCTTTGTCGGGTTTACAAACCCTTATATTCTGTGATTGAATATATTTAAGGAAGTCGTCCTCGGATGCATGTTCCTGACTCCTAAATGTTTTTTTATTTTTGAAAAGATTCCAAAAATCTAGCTCAATCGCCTGTTCAAACACTTTCACCAAAGGGTGAAGTGGGGGGTTAAAAGTACTAGAGACCTGAAAAACACTGTTGGCATTAGTATTAGGGGCGTTCATAAAAAACAACCCCAGGTTCAATTTCCTAGTAAATAACTTCAACTCTATGATGGTTTTAGCAATGTCCATATTGTGCCAAGGAACATATGTCTGCCCTTTTGCTAAAAAATCAGCTATGTCAGAAGAGATAAAACTGTCAAAGAAATTATACACTCTAAAGTCCTTTTCTTTATTTAAAATGATGGAAGGTCCTAAGGGCAGAGAAATGTTCATAGGTTCCATTATGGATGCACTGAGAGGGCATACCTCATCTAAGAAAGGCAAGTCCAAATCCAGCTCTAAGGCTGGCTCTTGATGCTGGCAAAGACTTGGTAAAGAGTCACCTTCAATGGGCCCTGGCATGTCCTTCATAACTTGTGCATCAATAAAAAATCATTTAGGAGTCAGGAACATGCATCCGAAGACGACTTCCTTAAATATCTTCAATCACAGAATATAAGGGTTTGTAAACCCGACAAAGGAGGGGGTTTAGTGATTTTCGACAATTCCGACTATGTATCACGTATGTCATCCCTCTTGGAGTCTGATACTTATTCAGTTAGTTCGAGACCGGAAGTAAATAAAGCATACAGTCTGATTAAATCTTGCCTGTATGAATTATTTATTGAAGGACGGATTGACCAAGTAGTTTTTAACTACATTAGTTGTTAATTTCCTAAATATCCAACACTATTTGGGATTCCAAAAATCCATAAGAACGTGGAAAACCCTCCGATGAGACCACTCATTGATGGGCGCGGGTCACCTACTTAGGCACGTGCTAAATTAATCGACTCCATGTTGAAAAAATATGTTGTTTTGGAGTCACAAATTTGTAAAGACTCTTGGTCCTTCCTGTCTAAAATAAATGAAATTGACTTTGACAGTGAGTATAACTTTTTAACAATTGATGTAAAGGACCTGTACACATGCATTCCTCACGACATTAGTGTTGAGTGGGTGGCCCAGGTTATGATGAAACATAATGCACCAAGACGTGACATCTCTTTAGTGATGGAGTTGTTGGATCTAATCTTGTCAAACAACTACTTTATCTTCGATGGCAAGTTTTACCTTCAGAAAGTGGGTTTAGCAATGGGGTCACCTTGTGGAGCAAGTGTCGCAAACTTGGTAATGGCCCAATGGGAATCTAACCAAGTTTTTTCAGCTAGTTTGACACCTGCCCCAATTGTTTACTATACCCGCTTCTTAGATGACATTTTTATTTTGTTAAAAGGAGACATGGTATGTGCATCTGAGCTGGTTGAAAAATTCAACACATCAGCCAGTTTTTTGCAATTTACATATACATTCCACACTGAATTTATATCCTATCTAGATATTCAATTGAACAAGAAAGATTGGACTGTATTTTCACAGCCCAAATTTTTAGGAAGGTTAGTTACTCTAATACCTATCTCCATTTCACTAGCTGTCACCCTTTTCACCAAAAAAGATCGGTGGTTAAGGGTCAGTTAGTGAGGGCATCTCGTATTTCCAGCTTAGATTCAGACTTCCACAGTGAATGCCAACTTTTGAAACAGATGTTTCAGCATCGTGGATACCCAGAATCACTTATTGACACACTAATTGAGGAGGTTACCCACAAAAGAAACACAAATTGGTTTAAACCAATTTTGTGTGGTTCCCATGGGTTATCAAGCAACAATCTTGTTGAAGACAGTCATATGATTTCTGAAATAAACACTTTGACCTCCGATGAACAAAACTTCAAGTATAGTTTTGTGACCACATTCAGCAGCCAAAGTAGGACCATTGTAAATATAATTAACAAAAATTGGGATTTCTTCAGAAATAACCAAACGGTTCTTGACTGTTTGGGTCAGAAACCACACGTGATTTTCAAAAAAGGAAGGAATTTGAAGAATGCACTAGAGAGTCACATTCCATTGACACCTAGATTGTCAGGGATGTCCAAATGTGAGAGTTGCAATTTTTGCAAATTTATTGATTGTACTAGTAACTTTACCATTAACGGTAACATTTACAAATTAAAATCCAGATTCAATTGCAATAGTAAATTTTTGGTGTACCTAGCCAGGTGCACTGACTGTTTTGCATTATACGTGGGCAAAACAGAATGTAGACTTAGAGAAAGGATATATGAACACCAATATGCCATCTCCTACAATAAGTTGGAAAATGCTCTTGCAAAGCATGTACATCTTAATCCGTCCCACAAATTTAAATTTATGGTCATCAGTCAACTGACCCCTGACATACGGGGGGGTCCAGCATCCTTCAAATTGGAAGAGTTAGAACTTTTGTGGCAGATCAGGTTAAACTCATTTTATCATCCGGGTTTAAATGAAGCATGTTCAATTTCATGTTTACTCAAGTTGAAAAGTCTTCTTAGGTAACTTAGAAGTAGTTCAATTTTGAAACATGATAATATAACAGTTTTTGATTAAAGTCTAAAATATTTGGCTTTTTGTTTTACAAGGTTTTAAGAGATGTTCTGTGCATTAACTGAAGACAATAATTTTTAAAATACGTTTATAATACGAGTAGAATGATTATTTCTTTGTTTTTTCTTTAAAAAGTTATGTAAATATAAGGTTTCCCGCACTTTTTGGTTTAAATTACTTGCAGCTGTTTGTATTTGTTACTTCTGAAGAAGTTTGTTCTTAGAACAAACGAAAAGCGCTTAAAAGATCTGTTGTCTCTTATTGTCGTGGTTTTAAATATTTATTAAACCTCTGTTGTCAGTTCGTGGTTGCCGCTAGTCATTTACTTGTTTTACTCAGTTTGTTCGTGCCTTTAGTTTTAAAATTAGTGACAACAATGCTTATTTAGACTTCCACAGCTTTCACCCATATTATCATAAGATAAATATATTTAAAGGACAATGTATTAGGGTGGCGAGAATGGGTTCTACTGAAGAACGGTTTATGAAAGAATTGGACTGCATTACCAACATGTTTAAGACTAGAGGGTACCTGGATGAAATATTATCTGAAACTACTAAAGATATAACAGACTTGCGGGGAATTAAATATAAACCTCTTTTCTGTAGTGGTTTGGCCATTACTAATGTCAGTTTCATTCCACACAACACTAGATTTATTCTCAGTATGATCATTCCTTATGGTGAGGGTGAAAAGACTTTGAAATCAATAATTAGGAAAAACTGGAATATTTTTAAGGGAAATTTAGAAATATTCAATTTACTGGGCCAAGGTCCGCAATTTGTGCACAAAACAGGCAAGAACATTAAATTTTTCATAGAGCATAGTATCCCACAATGCCCTCTAGTGTTGTTAGGCACATCAAGATGTGGTGCATGTAAGCAGTGTTCTTTTATTTTAAACAGTGACACCACACAGGTCCAAGGTAGAGCACAACCAGTTACGTT
Organism: Protopterus annectens; assembly: GCF_019279795.1. Taxonomy (NCBI): domain Eukaryota; kingdom Metazoa; phylum Chordata; order Ceratodontiformes; family Protopteridae; genus Protopterus; species Protopterus annectens. Next base: position 751,454,951 of record NC_056743.1, read on the forward strand.
ACAGAAAGGGAACTGCAACACTAGAGAACTAGTTTATATAGCTGTTTGTCAAGCCTGTAAATATTATTATGTAGGGAAAACAGAAAGGGCATTAAAGTCTAGAATTTATGAACACCAGTATGCCATCTCTAGGTGTAACACCAACAATGCCCTGTATAAACACACACTTTTATGCCAGGAATTTTCAAATTTTAAATTTGGAATCTTGGAAGTAGTTTGCAGAAGTCCTAGAGGTGGTTGGTGGGAGCTTAGTCTAGATTTAAGAGAACTTTATTGGATTCATAGGTTCATAGGTTCATAGGTTCATACTAGGCTATCTGCCCTAGGGCATTTATAAGCCTAGCCAGAATGTGTTTGGCTTTCGCCACCCATTTTAAATGAATTTTGCTATGCCCTTTTTCGAGGTTAGTATACTCTGCCTCTGTCTAACAGTGACACAGACGTGATACTTGGGGTAAACCTACAATCTCCCATCCACTCATCAAGATTCCTCTTGAAGAGAGTCAATGAGGGACTCTGCCTAACCTGAACTGGGATTTTATTCCAGAGTGGAGGGAGCCTCTGGGTTATGAATCTGTCCCTCCAGCATGTCCTATTTATTTCGGTGCTGAGGTTCAAGTCTCTCGAGTGCGTAGCTCGATGGGATTTGGATTTTCTGAGGTGCAGCATGCCCATTAATTCCGGGTTGGACATGGCTTTATAAGTCAGGCACAGATCGCCTCTGAGCAGGCAGTATGCCACTGAGTAGAGCTGGAGTTTCTTTAACCGGGCAGCATATGGCATCTGTTTGAGCCCTTTGATCCTCTTGGTGAGGTACTTTTGGGGTCTTTCCAATTGCTGCAGGTGTCTGGTAAGGTTCATCCCAAAAGGGGCATTGTACTCAATTATGGGCTTGATGAGGGATGAGTAAAGAGGCACAATGACCTCCCCTGATCTAGATGTGAATCCCTTCATGATTAGGTGGGCTATATAAAATGTTTTTCTAACCACTTTGGCCATGTGGTTGTCAAATGAGAGATTGCTATCAACTTGGGTACCCGGGTCCCTAATTACTTCTTCCGTACTTAATGGATTACCACCTATGTGGTAATTTGTGGGCACTTTGTTTTTGCCAAAGGGGATGACTATACACTTTTTGGCGTTTAGCTTGAGGCCATGGCTCTGGCACCAGTTGTCTGTTTCTATGAGGCCTTTTGTAGGATGCTTGTGTCGGCTGGAGAGTCGATTATGGCACCCAGTTTGCAGTCATCTGTGAACTTGGTCAGCCACAGTCCTTCCTCGTTAGCCTGTACCTCTGAAAATATATACCAAACAAGAGAGGTCCCAGGACTGAGCCTTGTGGGATGCCACTTGTAACTGGTTTGGAGTCTGACATGGGTCCAGCAATTCTAACCATGTGGGTTCTCTCCTTGAGCCAGTTTGCAACCCATCTAATGACATAGTGGTTTATATTTAAGATGGTGAGCTTATCTATAATGCCCAAGTGGCTTTTGCAAGGTCCAGGTAGGCTGTGTAGACCACCTTCCCCTCGTCAATGGCCTTGGTGATTGTTTCAAAGAAATTGACCAGGTTTAAGAGGCAGGATCTGCCCTTAACAAAGCCGAACTGGGTAGGATCCAGTGTCTGTAGGTCCCCAATATCTTTATTTATGAGGTCCATGATGATCCTTTCCATAGCTTTGCAGACCAAGCTAGTCAGGCTTATGGGGCGATAGTTTCCAGGATCTGTTGAGGCACCACCTTTGTGGAGAGGGACCACTGTTGCTGTACACCACTCTTTGGGTACATATCCTGTAGTAAGGCTGAGATTGAACAGTAGTTATATGTTTGGGTTTAGTTCTTCTTGGAGTTCATGTAGGACGCAGCCCGGGACACCGTCTGGTCCCACTGATGCTGTGTTTTTTGCTTTGGAGAGGGCGGCTCTTACCCGAGCATCTGAGATGTCAGGGGGGCAGCACTCTGCTGGGATAGATATTTGCCCTTTTGGTGGGGAAGGGGGGGGGTTTGCACTGAACCTGTCAGCTAGGATGTTGGCAATGTATGTGGGTTCGGTGTATTTTTTTGTCATTTTGGACTAATTCTGAGCATATCTGGAAATTCCCACCCAGGTTCCTAACATAACTAAAGAAAGCCTTCTGATTATCCTTAGTGTCCTGTGCAATTTTTCTCTCGAAGCTGGCCTTAGACGATTTTATGAGTGCCCATAGTTTTTTGCTAATACTGATCAGAGATGCCTTCCCTTTTTGGGATTTTGCTCTATCATGTAGTAGCTTCCTCCTTCTATTGTATAGTTTGTTTATGGCTGGGGTCCACCAGACAGGACGCCTAACCTTGGAGGAGTGGGTCTTGGTTTTATTTGGGATTGCATGATCCATGCATTCCTGAAGGTGTTCATAGAATGTGTTTATAAAGGATTCTGCGGTCTGGGCCATATTCCACAGGCCCGGGGCCTTTGAAGGATTTCACCTCGGTTTTGAGGAGTGTGAAATTTGCTTTAGAGAAGTTTTTCACTGTGGTTTTCTGGGCAGGGGCTGGGGTCGGGATGTGAATATCTAGTGAGATTAGTTTATGGTCTGATCTTACCAGTGAGGGATACACTTCTGGTCTGGAGCATAGAGTCCCCATGTTAGTGATGATCAGGTCCAGTATGTTTTCCCCTCTTGTGGGAGTGGCAACAAGTTGTTTCATAGCGTTTGAGTTTATAAATTCTAGGAACCTTTGGGCTAGGGTGTTGGAGCTAGAGTAATGCTCCCAGTCTATGTTAGGGTAGTTGAAGTCACCCAATATAATGGTGTTTGGAGAGACCTTCATATTTTCCAGTGTTCTCAGGAAGGCCGAGTGGGGTTCCTGGGTTTGGGAGGGTGGTCTGTAGCAGGCTATAAACTGGAAGGCAGTTTTTCCTACTGTTAGTTGCACATGGATAGTCTCTGATGCTTCGTGCTGTGCCACCAACCTGGAGGTGTGGGTATCTTTGATGAATATTGATACTCCCCCTCCTTTTGTGGTTCGGTCCAAATTTTGGGGCCGAAAAACATGGTATGAGGTATAACCTGGTAGTGCTGGGGTGCTCTCAGGAGCCTTGAACCAGGTTTCTGTTACTGCACAGATATCAATGTTCTCCATGCTAAGGAGAGTTTTGAGTGCGTGCATCTTGAGGTTTAGACTTCTGGCATTGAGTAGCATTACTCTTAGTTTTTACTCTGTAAAGGCTTGCAGCCGAGGTGCTAGGAGAGGAGAGACAACTAAAAGGTATCTGATGAAGTTCTAATGTGTTGGGACGAAAACGCAGTTTGTTAATAAAAGAGCGTTAATAAATTCAGTGCTGGACTTGAACTCATTCATATTCATTCATGGCAATGTTTTTGGACTGAGATTGTGGCAGTTTTACTTCCTATACAACTCTTTTGTGGATTATTGGTTTTTCAGAGTTGTATCACTCCTTTTTTGGATTATTACTCTTAGTTTCTTATCCCTTGTGATACCTATGGAGGTGGGTTTGTCTTTTGAGTCTTGCCTAAAAAAGGCACTATGGGGTTGGCAAGAGCCTTTGCCAATATCTGAAAGCCCAGGGGTGACAGGTGCAAGCTGTCCCTAGCGAAGCATCGTGGCTTGTCGAGCATGTCATCACAGGCAGACAGGCATTGGATCCCCTTTGAATGACACCAATACTTAAGCCAATTGTTGAAATTGATCATCTTGTCTTCATATTGTTCCATCATTCTTGGTGAGGGTAAGATGCTACTCATGGTCAGGGTCATACCAGCCTGGGCTACATGCTCAGAGAGCTCCTCTATGTCTCTTTTCATGTAGTCCAGGGAGGTACGTCTCAGGTCATTCACACCAGCATGGATGATGACTGAGTCATATTTGTACTTACCTTGGAGTGACCTGAGTGCTTGTGTTATGTGTCGGATCCTAGCGCCCGACAGGCAGCTCACCATGACCTTCTCCTTGTTCAGCCTGGTGAGCAGGACGTCAGTGTGCCTGACGATAGAGTCACCTATTACAAGTGTATCAGGTGTGTTGTTTAGCCTTAAGGGCTGTGACTGTTTGGCACATTGGCTTTGTGAGCTATGTGTTGCATGTGTTTTGTTTTGGGGTAGCGGTTGCTTGGGTGTCTGCTTTGGAGGTCTCTGCTGCTTAGGCAGATTTTTATTTAGAGCCTCTGAGTATGTTTTTTTGTGTTTATGTGTTTGGTTTGCTGTCGTGGTAGGTCTTTGTGAGACTGGAATTGTAGTGAGTGTGGTTTCCTTCTCCTCCTGACTGGTTATACCAGTACTGAGCTGAGAGAGCTTATCCTCCAGTTTGGCTATATGGTTGCATCTCTCACATGTGTTGGAATTTGTTGGTTGTCTGTGTACATGAGGCAGTTATAACATTGCCTCAAGATTCCCAGATTCATCAGCTGGACCGGAGAGGAGATTGACAAGTGACCTTTGGACATGCTAGAATAGTATTGGGAATTCCTTTATAATTGAAAAAAGGGCCAATGGGGAACAAAGTACTTAAGGGGAGTTTGTGAGGGTGTAGTGCTTTTAATTTTTTAGTGCTGACTTATATAATTGCTTTAGTGAGCAAGTGCCAGGCTTTAGAGTGGGAATAGGGTGTTTATTATGAGAACTAGATCAATTGTAAGGGAAAAAGTGAAGACCAGACTTTGTGGAGCCGAGAATGGTTTAAACCCAATGATGCTGCACTATGCGCAAAATCACGTAAAGCCGCGCTAAAACAGGTTTTATACAGGGGGACTTGAAAGAGCTAGAAAATGGCTCAAAACGGCCAATAGACTACCAGATTCTTGTGCTGGGAACACTCCTCCAGGGATAGATAGGCTGCTCCAAGCTCCCCACTGCCACTGGTGAACAAAAAAGCCTCCCTTTATCCAAGAAAGGAAATGGGCAACACAGGAACTTTCCAAAAGTCCAGAATACAGCAAAGCCTGTCTTTGGACTACTCTAGGTCAGGAAAGATGGGAAACAAGGATATTTTTTTTCTTTTTTGCAATAAACAGCAGGCAAGTGCAATAAATATGTAACACAGGCTAGCGCACTTGAGTGTGTAGCCTCAACAGGTAAATGCAACAAACAGGACAAACTTTAAAAGTGCAGGTGCAAAAACAACTTTAAACAGTTTAAAACAGTTCAAGAAGCAGAAATACTTGCAGTTTAGCTAGATCTGACAGTCACCCAGGTAGTAGCAGGAAAAAAACACTTTTATTAGGTTAGCAGTCACTCTTTTAGCCTCTCTGCTGCTAGCACCACTCTGCAGGACCACAAGGAGCTTGGCTGAGTAGTAACAAGCGCAAAAACCGCGCCAAAGCGGGTTTTATACAGGGGGACTTGAAAGAGCTAGAAATTGGTACAAAACGGCCAACAGACTACCAGATTCTTGTGCTGGGAACACTCCTCCAGGGATAGATAGGTTGCTCTAAGCTTCCCACTGCCACTGGTGAACAAAGAAGCCTGCCTTTATCCAAGAAATGAAATGGGCAACACAGGAACTTTCCAAAAGTCCAGAATACAGCAAAGCCTGTATTTGGACCACTCTAGGTCAGGAAAGATGGGAAACAAGGATAATTTTTTTTTTTACAACAAACAGCAGAAAAATGCAATAAATATGTAACACAGGCTAGCGCACTTGAGTGTGTAGCCTCAACAGGTAAATGCAACAACAGGACAAACTTTAAATTACAAGCGCAAAAGCTCGCTAAGGCTGGCTTTAAAGAAGGGGGTTAGAAAGAGATAGCAAATGGCCCAAAACAGCCAGTAAGCTGCAGGTCACTGGGCTGGAACCACTCCTCAAGGGACAGATAGTCTGCTCAGAGCTCCCCACTCTCACTGGTGAACAAAGAAGCTTCCCCCTATCCAAATAAGGATATGGGCAACACAGGAACTATGACACAGCCCAGAGATCAGCAATACCTGAAGACTGGACTATTCTAGTTCAGTAAAGGTTGGAAACAAGGATTTTTTTTTCTTTTTTACAAAGTAGCAGAAATTAGGTACAGAAACACGGTAAATGCTTTAATTCGGCTAGCGCACTTGAGTGTGTAGCCTACCAGTTAAACTAAGCAAAAACAAACTTTAAAAGTGCAAAAACCTCAGAAATACAGGCAGGAATGCAATAAAACAACTTTGCAGAGCTTATTTAGTTAAAGAAACAGAGAAGTCTATATATACAGAAAAGCAGCTAAAACATACAAACACTTCAGATGCAGTGCAACCTAGAACACTTGAGTTGTAGCAATATTAGGCAATTACAGTTATAATAAATGCTCTGAAATATACTCTATATTTCCAAAATGTTTGAGAAGCACAGTCAGAACAAATGCTACTAATGCTCCTGGTCTTAATGAGCACTTCTCATTCGCGCCAATATTAAAAAGAAAAGCTTTTCAACTGTAATAGATACACACACACACACACACACACACACACACACACACACACACACACACACACATTTTTATATATATATATATATATATATATATATATATATATATACTGTTTTAGGGACTTTGTAATTCATGGTTTTTAATAATTTCTATATTGATGTTTTTTTTAAATATTTTTTAAAAATATTTGGTTTGCATATGATGTATACTTGTTTTGTAGTTAATTTACTGACTAGTTAATGATTTGAATTATTTAATGGTGACCTCACTTCCTTTTACTTAGTCCTGATGATGTCCCAGAGTATTGATGAAAGGATGAAAGCGCTAAACTTCAATTTTATGGATTTATATCAATAAATGATTTTTTATTGACTTAATACGGACTGGCTATGGAGCTTATTGTAAAGTCCTTGTTCATTTAAGCTACTAATATTTATTATGATAGACTTTTAGTGGTAGATGTTTTTGTTAGTTAATAAGTTAGTCATTTTGTTAGTGATTTGGTTTCTTGATTAATAAAGTTTTTATTAGTAGGTTAGCCATAATAAGCTGTTCTTATATATTTTAATTTGTATCTAGCTTTTTAGTTGCAGTTGTAAGGTAGCACAGTCTCAATTTTAAGGGGAAGGGGACTTGATAACAGAACCACCCTTTGTAACCACTCCCTTGCTCCAAATAACCTGATTTTATATAAATTAATGAATGTCTTTAATGCTTTTCATTATACTCAAATAGGATTGCTTGTTTGTGTGTTTCAATAAAGGATATTCCATGTTTAACTCAACTGTGGACTGCCTACTATTTTATTATTTTGTAGTACGCATTTTAAAGTTCACATTTTATTAGTGAACTAGGCGCATAACATATTTCAAGGAGTGAACTTCACACCGTCTACACTGCAGAGTTTCTACTTAGTTTGTTTTTGACCCAGTATAGGTTGCATACTGGATTTTCTGAGACTTCTAGGGATACCAGGGATTTTTCTTTTTGCATATAATTCACATTGTTACATCACAATTACAGAGTGGATACCACTCAAAATATGTACATCACACATGCATGTTTTATTCCATAATGTACACGTGAAACCTGGTGCATTAGCATAGATTGTAATATTTGGCAGTGTCATAGCATGTTAATACAATGACACTACTAAATAATATTACAACCTATGGTAGTGTCATAGCATGTTAATACAATGTGAGTGATTTTGTTACTGTCATGCTACAGAGTCCAAGACCCAAGCTAGCTCATCCATTCACAGCCCACGACATAGTTCAACCTCTGTCAGTAGATTCCAACTCTTTAGACCAGAGAGGACAGTGGAATGAAGACTGACTGGGACCATCTGTGGCCATCATTCCAGCTGAGCAACAGTGATGACCTCCACCACCTCTGCAAGATGACATGAGGGATCTTATCTGTGATGTGGTCAGGGATGATGCAGGACCTGATGGGCTAATTTTTCCAGGATATATCACAAGCCATGCATAATTCATTATGTGAGATCACACAAGAGATCATCTGTGATGTTCGGCCCAATCAAGATGGGGCCTCTAGACCATAAGTACTGTTTGTGTGTTCCACTCGTGTCATGTTACCTTTGTGGTGTCTGTAATTAGGCTTTGTCTACTTATATGCATGTATTTCTGCACATTTACCAATACTGTGGTCATGCTTTCACTATGTACTTTGTGATGCATGCTTCACATTCTGGCTCATATATGGCCATGTAATGTATCTGTCTTACATTATATTTTCATACATACCAACTCCATTGTAACCATCCTGTTATGGGGACATACACTGCTTTAATTTATGCTGTCATTGTTACAGACAGATGGGTCAGTTAGCCCTTAACTCTGCATGTGGCCTGCCTAATCTGCTTACTGCGGCCCTTTATGTTTCATGTATGTTCTTATTTGAACTTGTATGTCACAGTTAGCAGCACTGTAAACTGCAGTCTCCACTGACAACAAAGCTGTCATATTTACAGTGTTCTTTTAGAAGTGATAGCATATGGCATGTGTGGGCCACTACCACTGTTAAAATTAATGGCATTCCTCACATAGACTACTGTGAAACCATTCTCCTGTGATGGCATCTATAAATGGCTGACAAAGTTGCCTACTTTGCATGCATATTTTGTTCAATATAGATGTTTGCGTAATATATGCCACAGCAGATGGGCATCACTAACTTTGGCAAAGGTGTGTCAGCCCCTCCCATATGAAATATGTCCATGTGACTAACATGCATTAAGCCTTCGTGTTCCATGCAGTGTTCAATACAGTTATTTGTTTGGTGCCTATAATTAGCATGTGCACTTGTGGATCATACCTATCAACCTCTTAGAGGAAGAAATCTGGACAAAGCCATAAATAAAAGTGGGACAAACCCCCAAAAATAGGGACATTTTTAAAATACCACTCTTACAAACTAACAGGCTTTGCATTAGCATGAATTTTCTGAAGGGTATGAAGCCTGAAACTCAAATGTTTGTCATTATTTTCTAACTTCAATCTTTAATGATCTGTCACTAATTTGCCAGAAAATCACAATTTTATGAAAAACAGACCAAAAATATGAGGCAGAAATCTGGACATTCTGCAAAAACCTGAACAGTTGAGAGATATGCTGTGCCTAGCTCAGTCTCAGTGTAATGTGGCATCAGATGGGCTCATATATCATGCAGAGTGATTTTTGTGTCATGTTGGTACCCTCTCATTTGTTACTGTTCTGCTCAGGCCCATTTTTATGGCACAAGACCACTGTCTTGTGCATATTGCTTAATTTATACACTGTGTGCACACCTTTGGTGCCACTTGTAACTGTCTGTATTCCTCTGCACTGCACATTCTGTATAGCATGCCTGCAGTGTTTCATATGGTTGTTATTTTGAACCTCCCCCCATAGACCTCTTATTCTGAGATATAAATATGCCTAACTCCTTCTTGTGGTGTGCTACAGGTGTGTACATCACGTTGACATTTGTCCTCTCACACATGGTTACCTTTTACAATTACATCTTTTTTGTCAGTATGGCACCTGTTGTACTATTCTGTTACAGTACATGTCCTGAGTCTGCAGTTATCCTACACTGACTAAATTATTACTTGCACTTGACATTTTGTCTGTTTTTGACTAGCACCTGCTGCTAGTTCACTAACGTCTTTCTTTGGTGCACTGCTCTGTGTAGGTTTCTTTTGGAATTCAGCCCTAGATAACACCACTTTAAATATTATTAACAAATCCCTTTATATTACTAAGAATATAGGTTGTGGATGAATGGGGTCTGTAGACCAGCCCACCAAACTAGTAAACAAGTGTTTGAAGGGAAAAGAAATTAACAGACTAAATAAACATTTTTAAAATTATAGACTAGTGGATGGACAATAGCAAATTTACACAGGGCCTGGCACCCATGTCCCTTACAGACAGCGGTAGCTTACAAATGCCTGGTCTTCAATGTCCTGCTTGGATACAAGACATCATTATTCTTTCGGGGAAAGCCTGGCAAAGATTGGAAATGCCCTACCTGGTTATTAGCCTAGTAACAGTCTATGAAGCTATGAATCTATATATTAAAAAAAACAAAAAAAAACAAACAAAAAAAAAAATATATATATATATATATATATATATGGGTCTAGCACATTTCGCAGAAAATCCATTTTGCTGAAAATTTCTGACATAGGGTCCAAATCGCCGAAAATAGTACTGACAGTGTATATGCCCTTTCCCCCACTGTAGTACAATCTCAGAGTGAGAATATTAAAGTAGGGGGTGTGTGGGGGGCACAGCCCCCCACCACAGGGGGGTGTGGGGGGCAGAGCCCTACACCTACTAAGGTTACAAACTACTTACTTATCCTTTTAATAGGGGCTGGACAATATAAAACAATACTAAACAATATTAAACTGTACTGGGTGGGGGGGGGCTATGTCCCCCCACCCACTTTAATATTCTCATTCCGAGATCGCACTACAGTGGAGAAAAGTGCATATACACTGTCAGTACTATTTTTGGCGAAATGGATTTTCAGCGATTTGGACCCTATGTCAGGAATTTTCAGCGAAATGGATTTTTGGCGAAATGACACTGATTCATTTACATATATATATATATATATATATATATATATATATATATATATATATATGTGTGTGTGTGTGTTTTTTTTTTTTTTTTACTGGTTAAACCTACTGGACACAAGTGTCAGTTTTCAAGGGTGACCTATCAACACTGTCTGGATGAGAGACTTGTACAAAGTCATACAGTTTGCAAGTGGAATTGAGGAAATTAAACTCAAGGCTACATGATGAAGCTTGTTAGCAATATTCATCTCTGTTTTTGAAATAATCAAGTCTTTGGAAACCTACAGCCTGCATGTATTATAAGGCTGCAGCACTCTCTATCCACTGAAAGTGTTACCTCTATGTCTGTTCTTAAGTTAACAAAGGATGTGAGAAGAACACAAAACAACAATGGGGAGTAAATGTGATATAAATGTTAATAACATGCTTAGCTGAGATAACAGCAAGGACAGTGAATACATTAGGAGGTGCTTGCACAGGTTCCCTATTAGAAGACCGGAGACGCATTCTTTCGAATGCGTCTTGGTCGAACTCAAAAGCCTGAAACGGCAAAATATCGAAGCGGCTTTTAAGCAAATTTTTTCCCAGGGAAAGAATTTGCTTGGCCGCTTCATTACTTTGCTGTTTTTGGCACTGTAGTGTGGTCTTGGAGTTGGTATATTTAAGTAGGTGGGATGTGGGGGGGGGGGGAGGCCCCCATTTAATGTAATGTTTAAAGTATTTTTTTTGTTTTTGGTTACTATGATGTTTGCAGATGACATTGTGATCTGTAGTGAGAGTAGGGAACAGGTGGAGGAGACCCTGAAGAGGTGGAGATATGCTCTAGAGAGAAGAGGAATGAAGGTCAGCAGGACTCAGACAGAATATATGTGTGTGAATGAGAGGGAGGATAGAGGAATGGTGAGGATGCAGGGAGTAGAGGTGGTGAAGGTGGATGAGTTTAAGTACTTGGGATCAACAGTTCAGAGTAATGGTGAGTGTGGAAGAGAGGTGAAGAAGCAAGTACAGGCAGGATGGAGTGGGTGGAGAAGAGTGTCAGGAGTGATTTGTGACAGACGAGTACCAGTAAGAGTGAAAGGGAAGGTCTACAAGAGGGTAGTGAGACCAGCTATGTTATATGGGTTGGAGACAGTGGCATTGACAAAAAGGCAGGAGTCAGAGCTTGATGTGGCAGAGTTGAAGATGTTAACATTTGTACTGGGTGTGACGAGAATGGACAGGATCAGGAATAAGTATATTAGAGGGTCAGCCCAGGTTGGAAGGTTAGGAGACAAAGCAAGAGAGACAAGATTATTTTGGTTTGGACATGTGCAGAGGAGGGATACAGAGTATATTGGGAAAAAGATGCTAAGGGTGAAGCTGCCAGGTAACAGGAAAAGAAGGAGGCCTAAGATAAGGTTTATGGATGTGGTGAAAGAGGACATGCAGGTGGTTGGTGTGACAGAGCAAGATGCAGAGGACAGGAAGAAATTGAAACAGTTCATCTGCTGTGGCGACCCCTAATGGGAGCAGCTGGAAGAAGAAGAAGAAGAAGAAGAAGAAGAAGAAGAAGAAGAAGAAGAAGAAGAAGAAGAAGAAGAAGAAGGAGAAGGAGAAGGAGAAGGAGAAGAAGAAGAAGAAGAAGAAGAAGAAGAAGAAGAAGAAGAAGAAGAAGAAGAAGAAGAAGAAGTTGGAACAGCAATGTTTTCCCCAGGAAAAAAATCTCTGTTCTGACAGTTCGAAATTGTAAGCTTTCACTTACATAGGGTTGATTAATCACAGTTCACTTTTTTAAGTGCTCGGTGATCTAATATAGTCCCCTTGCACAGACTACAGTTATTTCATATGACGTGTATATATGGGGAATGTATTTATGCTTAGCGATATTACTGCTGTATTCTCTACTTCATCATGTATAAACAAGAAGAAATAAACTCTGCAGCTGTCATGTCATGCATGTCAGAAAGAGACATATTTTTGCCATTTCTTGTCATTTGCAACAATAGAAAGGTGGTATATTACCTTTTAACATGTATTACACAAGCACATTTTTTTTGCATCTAAGTGCTAAACAGGGCTCCCTATTGAAATGTCGGCACTCTGGGTCTATCCTAGGCCCCTCCTGTTTAATACATTCACTAATAAACTCCACTCTACTACTAACCTATCTACACTTCTACAATATGCCGACGATTCCACTCTCATCACCTCTGCCCACAGCATTACCAAACTTCCAGCTGTCAACCAACAAATCTTCTCTTCTGTTGAAAACTGGCTCTCTGATAATCAACTAATACTAAACCTAAAAACAACAAACTCCTTCTCTTCCTTCCCAAATCACTTGCACAACACAAACCCTCTTTCTCTATCACCTCCCTCAACAACACCATCATCCAACCCGAACCCTATACCAAACTAATTGGAGTAATTATTGACAGTGGAGCGGATCCATGAAGGCTTGCCTGGAGTCTAAGAGTAGTGTAAGACGGCAGACAGGCAATATGTCTGCCGAGCGATTCAGCAATAGCCGGCAGGGGCATGCATGAGAGCTTCTAAAGCTACTCTTGCATGGACAGTGTTATGGTATGCAAATTACCTCATTTGCTGCTGAAAGCTATGCAAATGAGGTAAATTTGTGATCCAGGAAACACTAACCTGTCCATGGAAGAGTAGTGTTATTTGCAGAAATGTACTCTGTTGGTAACAGAGTATCGTTCTGCAAATAGCTAAATGGAGCTATGACAGCTCCAAATAAAGGATGCATCTAGTTGAGGAAGCATGCCAATGGCCAAATATAAGGCTATTGGCATTTGCAAATGTTGAAAATCCTTAAAATCCATTTTTTCCCCGATCGCAGATGTTTAAGCATAGCGCAGTGGCGCGCAAACGTGCTGCGCTTTAAATAAAATGAAAAAAGTGAAAAATAGCCACAAATGGGCATTTTCACTAAAAAGCTTGTTCTGCCATGCAGGTGAATGGCAGGCTGAAAATAACATGGCCACTGAGTAGTGGTTGCTAAGGGGGGGGGGGGGGAGCTCAGTGTGAGAGATGTAACCAAGCATTAGTAGGCAATTCTATGCAAATGAGGATAAGGATACTGAATCCCAGTTTTCCCCGGCATGTGAGCCATGTCCCTAGAGTGTAAGTGTAGGAGTAGGGGAGTAGTAGAGTAGAAGATAGGTGACATCATGAGGGGGTATGTCTGAAAGACTGTAAGCTTATTGGAGCACAGTGGTTTGTGTTTGCACTGAGTTGCTCAGGATTGCAAGGGGCGTGTCTACAGTTGTCCTAGCTGAAAACAAGAAACCAAAGGTGTACGCCGTGTATATATCTGAAATGTCTTGCAAACAGGCACACAGCATCTGCGTGCATGTGCGCGTGTGTGCGCGCGTGTGCGCTTGTTTGTGCGGCGGTGCCCCATGTGGAAACAGAAAGGGAAAAAGGAAGAAAAAGAAGTAGTAGGAAGTTAACCAAGGAGAACTAGCAGAGCTGCCAGGTGAAATATATCAGAATCAGCCAATTACACAGGCAGTAGACTAGCCCAGCCCAGCCCAGCACTTTAAACTCTGCAAACAGCAGTCTACCCTGTTTTTTCCCAAGAACTCTACAACACTGCAGTATACAAAGAGTGAAAACTTAAAAAGCTTAAGCCAGACAAAATGTTAGGGGCTGCTATTGCTATCATAAACCAACATGTGCAAGGTGCTGATGGTGGTGATGTTGTGAATGCTGCTGAGCAACCCACAGTGAGGAGACGGAGAAGAGTGTACAGACCCAGGGTAACCTACCAGGGGCTACATGAGCTGGAGATAGTGGAGTGCTATAGAGTGGACAGAGACCTCCTGCAGCAAATTGTTGAGCTGTGCCGGCCACGCCTCACACACAGAACCAACAGAGGGGAACCCATCCCAGTGGATACCAAGGTATGTGTTGGCCTATGAATACTAGCTACAGGTACCTTCAAGAGACCAACTGGTGATATGATGGGGGGGGGGGTTCACAGGCATCAGCATTCAGGGTACTGCACCAGTTCCTGGATGCCATGTCAGCACATGTCAGTGAGCACGTATATTTCCCCAATTCCAGTGAGGCATTGACCAGCAATATACGTCTTTTCCACCAAATAGCAGAATACCCTTAGGTAGTGGGTGCAATAGACTGCATGCACATACACATCAAAGCACCACTCGGTGAGCGGGGTAGGGTCTACATCAACCCCAAGAGCTTCCCCTCCATTAACTGCCAGGTCATGTGTGATGCCCAGGGCATAATAATGAATGTGTGTGCTGGCTGCCCTGGAAGCTATCACGATTCCCACATCTGGCATCTGACACAGCTGTACCAGAGATTTGCCAATGGGGACATCCCTGACAGTCACCTAGTGGGGGATGCTGGATACGCACTGGAGCCGTGGCTGATGACACCCATCAGAAATGCACACACACCCAAACAAGAACTCCATAATGAGGCACATGCAGAAACAAGAAACATTATTGAGCGTGTGTTTGGGATGCTCAAGTCACGGTTCCAGTGCCTGGACACATCTTGTGGAGCCTTGCAGTACTCACCAACTACATGTACCCAAATTGTCATGGTATGTGCCATGTTACACAATATGATCCTGCAAAAACAGCTGCACCATAACAGCATGGGGCAGGGCCAAACAGCCCTCCACCATTGCCAAGGCCTGCACAGGCACAGCGTGACTCAGAGGAGGAAAAACCTGAACCTGCCCCAGTAGGCAGAAGGAGGCATGTCCAGTATGCCTTGGCCTTGGCAAAGAGGCAACGCATAGCACATACACTGACTCAGTAGGAACCCTGGAAATTACACCTCTCTCTGACTCGCACATACAATAAAAGGGATGCCTAACTTGACACTACCTGTTATTAAACATGTATAGTGAGTGTACTATGTGTATCCGACATAGGCAGCCCTGCAGCTCCACCTGAGGCATGATTGCCCTATTTTAAGCAATATAAAGCAGTGCTAAAGTCGAGCAAAGTTGGGTAAACATGCTCACACCTGCTTTACTGTTCCTTAACCAGTCTGGTCCGCCCAGCAGGAAAATAAAAGGCAGTGACAGGGCTCAAATGCAGGATACTGTGCACTATAATCACAGTACTGAGCCACTAAGCCATGACAGCATTTCACTGGCACAGACACAGCAGGACAATTGTAAACTAACGCAAACACAAACAAATGCTGTATCATGCCCTCTGAACTACCCTCCAGGCCTATGCAGACAGAGAACAGCAGGCCAGGCAGTGTGATGTGGGTTGGGTAGGCTATGAAGTCACAAACTAATATACGTGAAATTGGAAGCTAAGATCTGTAGTACAGTAGTATGCCTCAAGCCAGTACGATAGACAACAGTACAGACTGAAACTTGAGTACCTGACATAGCAGTGCAGGCCTAGCAAATGTGTATAAGTGTCAGGTGAACCCCTCATCCTATGTACACCCACAGTAACAATCAGGTGTGCCCCCCCGGGTGGAAATGTACAAATAATAGCTGTTCCCCCCTGTATGCAGAAATGTTAATAAGTCTATGCAAAGTGACTCATGGAAGCCCTGCAGGTACAGCATGCTTCCTGTCGATGTACAACACAAAGGTGAGCCCTGAAGTAGAAACCAACTTGATTTTTTACACACATATAGTATATATGTCCATACTGGGCATGCTCACACACTTAAACAAATTTAGCAAATGTCAGTCAGCAACATACTGAAAGGTTATACTGGGTATGCTCACACAGGCCATGTCTGAGTACAGAAGTGGGCCACACATATCTGGCAGTTGCATATGTTTTACCCCAGGAACCTGTTACTATTCACCAATCCTGCCTTGTGCACACTGTTATATGAAAACAGACGCATATAATATATTGGAACCCTGTCATAATCAAACTATGTACCACAAGTACTTAAGTTGTTCACAGAAAGTGAAAAAGCAAAGAAGATCGATAAACCTGCAGTCAGTATCATGAATAAACAATGTGCACTCCAAACATTATCCAATCCATGTTCTGGCACAATAATCTGTGAAGGAGTCCATAGAGAACCATGACGCTTCCTTCCGCTATGTCATAAATAGCAATGTACACTCATATATGTCCTGAGTCAGTGCAAACTGTAAATGACTGACATTGCCACCATCCTGTCAGACAGGCTCATACATACATACCCCCCTCTCACTGACAAAAGGCCCTATCATCATACCTGGAGATTGTGAAAGCACAGATATCACATATAGAATGGGTAAACAGCTCCTTCCAAACCTGAAAACATGGCGTCTATGGGATTACATTGTTTCCCTAGCTGTGTCATAAGTGAACTCCAGAACAAACAGACCCTGCACCTGAACAGTCTGTTGAGCCTCACCCTCTGTACAGGATATGAAACTGTTGAATGTGTTACAGCAACATTTGGCACACTCCACAAGTGTTGGTGCACAACAGACCATGGGAACTATTGTCTTATAAGCCTATTAAGCCTGATCTGCAAGGCCATGGAGTCCATCATGATGGAACTCATAAACAGAGCTATAGGGAGCCTACAAACACCCAACCCTACCAATATTGGTTTGGTCAGGGGCAGATCATGGTTCCCAAACCTGCTATACTGTTTTCAAGGCAGTCACCCAGGACATACATCAATGAAATGAGCTACACACGTCCCACATAGACCTTGAAAAGCCCTTTTCCAGCATCCCAGATACATGTCGTATCCACAAAATCAATAACCTGTGCATAAATATGTATGTCATCTGATGGATTGCCAACTGGGGCACAGATAGATCACACAAGGTAAGAACTGTGGTCTCCTGTTCAAGCTGGTAACAACTGCTGTCCCCCATGGCTCAGTCTTAGGACCCCTCCTGTCTGGTCTATAATTTTCAGAAATACAAACACACGAGGGCTATGTTTAGCAACGTTTGTGGATGACTGCAAAAAAGTTGTCATAATCGATGTTTGGGACAACAGAGACATCCCTAAAAAGGGTCTCAAGTCAGATAGATGTGGTGTCAAAATGCTGGCCTCAAGCTACAGTCATACAAATACCACATAGGTGCCAACACCCTAAATATGGAGGTGATAATAAAGGATCTATGGACACATGTGGATAGTCATCTCTACTTCCAGAAACACATTCACAAAGTGGTCAGACAATCATGCTATGTGTTCCCACAAACTGACAAGGTCTTTGCATGTAGGTCAAAGGAGGTTCCCTCTACTCATCAGTCATCAGACCCGTCAGAGAGTACCACAACACACTTGCGATGAATCTGACTAGGCACCTGCAGCAGCTGGAAAGACCACTGAAGTACCTCAACAAGAGGATTACTGGCCTCAAACAGTTGCCCCATGCAACAAGACTGAATTTAACTCAATCTGTACTCTGTTGCATACAGTCTACTCAGGAGATCTCTGGCCAACAGACAGGTCCATGTCATGGCAACACTCGGATCTGCTTTGAGTTACAGCTCAATGGCACTAAATATACAGACCCAACTGATATTGCCAACATCCTGGCAGATAGGATCAGTACTAACTTTACCCCCTCTCATTCATGAAAGAGCACATCTCTATAATGGAAGACTGCAAAGTTGCTGTCATCACGGCTGCACAGGTAAAAAACACTCTCCAAAGCCAGTATCACAGCATCCATGGGACCAGATAACTTCCCAGGCTGTATTCTACACAAACTACAGAACGAACAGGCACCACACTGATGTACCATGTTCAGTCATAGCCTCACCTCAGGCTTTGTGCCTGCTGAATGGAGACACCATCTGTACAGGATATGAAACTGGTGGAGACACCACGGACCCCAGGAACTAGCGCCCCATTAGCCTGATGAGCCTGCTCTGCAAGGCCATGGAATGTATCATCATACAACTTATAAAAAAAGACATTGGTAATCTCCAAACTCTGGATCACAACCATGTTGGGTTTGTAAAATTCAGATCATGTCTCCTAAACCTGATAGATGACATTGAAGCAGTCACCAGAACCGTAGGCAAGGGTAAGGTGGTTCTTACAACCTATGTAGATCTTCCCACGGCTTTCAACACCATCCCCCACTCTGAAATTATAGATAAACCCACTAAACTAGGTATAAATTGCTATATCACAAGATGGGTTGCCAAATGGCTCACTGACAGAACACGCACTGTGAAAGTAGCAAACTCCAAGTATAACTTTGGACCAGTGATGAGTGCAGTACCACAGGGTTCAGCCCTGGGTCCTGTCCTGTTTTGTATCTACATCCTTGAAGTAAATTTTAACATGGAAGGTCTGTGGCTAATGAAGTTTTCAGATGACTGCAAACTAGGAGCCATAATTGTAAATATTAAAGATGTGGACATCCTACAAAAAGGCCTCACTGAGATAGATGCCTGGTGTCAAAGCCATGGCCTCAAGCTCAATACCAATAAGTGCATTGTCATCCCCTTTGGTAAAAACTCTGTAGCCATGAACTACAACATAGGCGGTAGTATACTTAACACTGAAAGTGTGATAAGAGACCTTGGGTCACAGGTGGACAGTGGACACACCTGTGATCATCACATTCCCACAGTAGTCAGAAAATCCTTCTACGTGGCACACCTCATCACAAAAGGTGTCTCATGCAGAATAGAAGAGGACATTGTTCCCCTCTATTCATCACTCACTAGATCCATAATAGAGTACAATGCCCCTTTTGCTATGTACCTCACAAGACATCTACAACTGGAAAGCCTGCAGAAATACCTCACAAAGAGCATTAGTGGCTTGAAATACATGCCATACACAGACCGTCTCAAAATGCTCCAGCTGTACTCTCTCGCATATCGCCTACTCAGAGGTGATCTCTGCCTAACATACAAAGCTATGTCAAACACAGAGCTGTTGGACATGCTCCACGTAAAACAGTCACAATCCCTCTGATCTTCAGCCCCAAAACCCAGAGTGAAATACAAAAGGAAGGGGTGTATCCATTTACCTTATGGATACCCACACCTTCAGGTTAGTGGCACAGCATGAGGCCTTGGAGACCATGCAAGTGCAACTAACATTGGGCAAAGCTGCTTATCAGATAGTAGCCTGCTACAGATCACCTACCTTGTTTCAGAACCTCACTCAGTATTCCTGAGAACAGTGGAAAATATAAAGGTCCTATCAAACACCATTATATGAGGAGATTACAACTACCCAAACATTGAAGAGAGAGAATTACTCATGTACAACGTCCTTTGCTCAATGTTTCCCAGAGTTTAAAAACTCAAACGCCCTGGAACAGCTGGTCACCACATCCACTAGTGGTGACAACATACTGGACCTGATCATCATCAACATGGGGTACCAGTGTTCCACAACAGAGATAAACCCCTCGCTGGTAATATCAGATCATAAAGTAATCACACTGGACATCCACATCCCACCCCCCCCCCCTCCCAGTCAAGGAAACCACTGTGAAGACATTTTCAAAAGTAAACTGCACACTTCCCAAGACCAAAGTGGAAAGTTCCAAAGCCCCCTTGCTATAGGATAATGCTATACAATCTGCCGAATCATTTACAAGTGCATTCTGTGAGCATCTACGGGGATGCAAGAATCGAGACATCCCAAATAAAACCAAGATGCACTCCTCCAAAAATAAGAAAGCAATCTTGTGGTCATCACCCATAAATAAGCTATACAATAGAAGGAGGAAATGAACACATGATAGAGCAAGCTTCACAAAAGGAAAGGCATCACTCATCATTATTAGGAAGAAACAATGATCGCTCATAAAATAATCCAAGGCCAGTTTCTAAAGACAAATTGCCAAGGAATATAAGAATAACAACCACAAAGCCTTCGTTAGCTATACCAAACATTTAGGTGGCAACTCTCAAATATGCTGTCAGCTACTGCAAAATGGCAAAAAATACACTGAACCAACTTACATTGCCCACATCCTGGGGGACAAGTTCAGTGCAAACTCCCCCCATCACCCCAAAAGGGCCTGTGTCCATCCCAGAAGAATGCAGAGCCCCAGACTTCATGGACATGCAGGTAAAAACAGCCCTCTCCAAAGCTAAGAACACAGCATCAATGGGACTGGATGGTGTCCCAGGCTGCGACTTACACCAGCCCCAAAAGGAACTACACCCTCACCTACATTCACTGTCCAGACTCAACCTTACCACAGGCTATGTACCCAAAGAATGGCATACAGCAACAGTCATCCAGCTCCACAAAGGGGGTGCCACAACAGAACCAGGAAACCATTGCCCTATAGGCCTACTCAGCCTGGTCTGCAAAGCTATGGAGGAAATTATCATGGAACCTATAAACAGAGACATTAGGGACCTCCAGACACTGGACTCTACCCAACTTGGCTTTGTTAAAGGCAGATCCTGCCTCCTAAACCTAGTTGACTTATTTGAAACAGTTACCAAGGACATAGATGGAGGTGAAAGTAGTCCACACAGCCCACCTGGACTTCACTAAGGCCTTTAGACACCATTCCCCACTCTGGCATCATGGACAAGCTTACCAGCTTGAACATTAACAGCTATGTCACAGGATGGGTGGCCAACTGGCTCACAGATCAAACACACATGTTCAGAGTTGTGGGTGCCATGTCCGACTCTAATCCAGTCACAAATGGCATCCCACAGGTCTTGGTCCTGGGGCCCACCTGTTCAGTAGATACTGCTCAGAGGTACAGGCAAGCATGGGAGGAGTATGGCTGAACAAGTTTGCAGATGACTGCTAACTGTGGTCCATAATTGACTCTACGGCTGACACAGACATCCTCCAGAAGGGTCTTACAGAGACAGATACCTGGTGTCAAAACAATGCCCTCAAGCAGAATGCCAAAGAATGCATAGTCATCCCCTTTGGATAAAACAAAGTGCACACAAATTACCACATAGGTGGTAATCCAGTATGTACAGAGAATGTAATTATGGCCCTGGGAACCCAGGTAGATAGTAAACTCTCCTTTGATGTTCACATTGCCAAAGTGTTTAGAAGTTCCTTCTATGTAGCCCACCTAATGTTACCTAATGTAACCCACTTTGTCTAGTCTGATGATGTCATCATCCTACAAATATACCTGTGGAAAAGAGAGCTCCCAGTAATGTGTATAGCGTGTCGTGTTAATGCGTACTCCTCTAGTATCCTAAAGTAATTAGGTAGGGGTTTAAATCTTGCACTTGCCAACTGTGCGTGTGTGTGTCTCCTTGGAGAGGAGCAACCTTTTTGAAGACTACTGAAACACCTTAAAAGTGGTATACTCATCTTTGTCAAGTCTGATGATGTCACCATCCTACAAATATATATGTGGAAAAGAGAGCTCCCAGTAATGTGTATAGCATGTCGTGTTGATATGTACTGCTCTAGTATCATAACCTAGTTAGGTAGGGGTTTGAATCCTGCACTTGGTAAGTGTGTGCGTGTGTGTGTGTTTGAAGACTACTGAAACTCCTTAAAAGTGGTATACTCATCTTTGTCAAGTCTGATGATGTCACCATCCTACAAATATATCTGTGGAAAGGAGATCTCCCAGTAATGTGTATAGCATGCCGTGCTAATGTGTACTGCTCTAATATCATAACCTAGTTAGGTAGGGGTTTGAATCCTGCACTTTGTAAGTGTGTGTGTGTGTGTTCTATGTGTGTAACACAGTTGGTCAATGTGTTGTGGGTTTTTCTTTTACTACTGTATGACATATCACAATAACAACAGTATGTGCACTGCACGTCAGGTAGCTGTGTGGCAAATACATATACGTACATGTGACCTCAATTATTTCATAGGTGGGAACCCTGCTTTCTCCATGAATACATCTGTTATTTTTGCCAGAGAGTGCTGCCGCTTTCCAGACCTTAGGTCACATCTGTATGCTTGTGACAAGCCCAGCCACTGCAGTGATCCCTGGCCTAGGTCATCTGTGTCACACACACTCATTACAGTTTCTATTGAATAGTGTGAGTGAGAGTTTATGCCTGAGGTATATTTCAGACCTGTTCAAATGCAGCAAAGTCTGTCAGTGATGGCTATTCATTATAGGTGTACAACAACCTTTGTGGATATGCATGCAGACCCCGTATTGCTTATGTGATTCACCGAGGGATTTCAAAATACCTTTGGAAATGTGATTATCAAAGGAGAGATGACGTAACACTTGGCTGTATGTACACATCGGTACCTGTTCAACATGTTGGGTGCTACTACCTATGTGGTACTGTGGGGATACTATGTTTTGTAAAGGTGGATGACTATGCTTTAGTTGGCTTATAGCTTTACAGCATGGGTTTGACAACAGGTATATGTCTGTATGATACCCTTGTGAAGGATGTGTGTGCCATTTGGATAATGCATTATAGGCCACAGTATGCATTTCCAGACGTGGACAGACATATCCCTACTGTATTTGCTTGTACCTAAGAGAGCTATATGCTAAACAGGAGTGGTCCCAGGAATGGGTGCAGGTGAATACCACTGGTTACTTGCATAGTATAGTACCTGAAGGATCCAAATGTTACTGTGTGTCCTACATCTGTGTGTCAGTTGTTAAGACATCATCTAACGATTGTTTATGGTCAGGCTGTTGAGGTTATGTATACTACCAGAATGCAAACCAATGACAGATATTAACAGTATCACCCACAGCACAGTGTCAAACCATGTCATACACACATGTGTACCCAGATTCCAAAATGTGTGTAGTACAATGCATACTGGCCACCAATAGAATTTATGGAGTGTTAATACTGTGTAATACAGGGCATGTCACCCTGCCCATGTGTCCACTATGCATGTACATGCAGACAGTGCAACTCCACCATGTTCACAAATGTACACCTGCAAATCTGTGCTGCACAAATCCCACATGTACTGTCCACTCTCTAACACAAGCTGCCAATACTACACACATCAGCCAAGTGGCATGTGGGCGGACAATACATTATTGGAATTAACACTGGTGTAAACAATACTACATTGACAATCATAGCTGTAATGCATCATGCCTGCTCAGCTACACCTTCAAGGATATCATTACACTTTACTGCTGACAACATGCTAACATTGCTATACTGCTATAAAGTCTAAAGTGTAAAGTGTGTGTGTGTGTGTGTGTGTGTGTGTGTGTGTGTGTGTGTGTGTGTGTGTGTGTGTGTGTGTGTGTGTGTGTGTGTGTGTGTGTGTGTGTGTGTGTGTGTGTGTGTGTGTGTGTGTGTGTGTGTGTGTGTGTGTGAGGGCCAAGAGTACTGATATAGGCCAATGTTGATGTAATGTGTGCGGGTATGTGTTAGCCCTAGGTGTCTGGTTTATGTGTGTGTGTGTCTGCATGCACACAGTTCCACCATGTGGCTGCCATATACAGGGATTTGTGGGACAGCCACAGACTGTACCTGCCAGGCTATGCAGATCACTGTCTCTAGCCACGGATACGGTATCTGTGCCTGGCAGGGGTGCTACTGACAGTATCAGGTACTAATTCAGACTGGGTACTATCCTCAGAGGTAGACATATGTACACTGGACCCAGGTCCCTGCTGGGACTGGCCAGAGCCACGTGCACGTGGTCTTCTAGGAGGGTCTATGGACAGCCAACCCCCAACATTGCTGGGGCTTGGCACTATGGGAGTGGCTGTGACTTGAGGGACGTCGGCAGTGACTGCCAGCTGCTGATGTTGCTGGCATACGTCCACGTCGATGTCTCAACCATCTCGCACATGGATATGACATTGTGGAGGACATCTAATGTCTCACCCCAACGTCTATCAGTGACCTCAGTGTAATTACAGATGGCACCTGCTAGGTCATGGATACTGTCATTTAAAGTGGTATTATGTGCCCTCTGTGCCCTTAGTCCCTGTCTGGTGTACCGGTCCATACGTGCCTGTGCCTCAATGACAGCCTGGAACATGTGTGAGGTTGTAAGACCTGTGGCATGTCTGCCAGGGGCATGATGGCCAACAGTGCTCCGATGAGAACCCCTGGACATCTGCCTATGTGGTACCGTTCCAGACCTCTGGGTATGGCTGCTGTGTCTGGATGCATGTGCCATAGATACCACACTGTCCTGGCCATTGCCGACTGTACACTGTCCCTCAGCTAAGAGCATTGGTGATGATGGATGTATTGGCAGTATGACTGCGTACATGGATGGGGTGGACACTTGTGTACTGTCGATTGGTGGCCCAATGACATACTCTGGCAAACATGCCTGTGCCTCAACACATCTATCCTCATTATCACTATTTGTGTCAGTGACATCAGGTTCCCTGCTGTAGTGAACCAGCCCAACCTCAGCACCTGTGAGAGGAAGGCAGGAAACACACTTTACGACCTGTACATGATGTCAGAACACATGCACACATGAACACATGCACACATGAACAAATGCACACATGAACACATGCACACATGAACACATGCACACATGCACACAAATACACTCCTCACTAAAGCAGACACACACACACACACACACACACACACACACACACACACACACACACACACACACACACACACCATCAGCAATCCAGAACATACTCAATAGCAGTTGATGGTGGGGTACAGTATCACAAGCCAAACAGTTATATCACACATGTCAGCATGCAGGACGTGTGTTGCTCAACAGCATGCAGTGCGAGTGTAGACAGTCCTTGCTAATAACAGTATACATGGCTTTGATGCATGTGTGTTGTTGTTCAGTGATTGGCCTCACCCTGGAACGCAATGTGTACATGGACACAACATTGCTGTGCAAGTATTACAACCTCTTCAATGTGCTGTGCACCATCACTCACAGGTATACATACCATGGCTGTATGTGTATCTGTGTGTCACATAGATATCCATTACTGATTAGAGCATCTGTGGCTTTAGCAGATAATTGTGAACACAGGTTTAGCTCATGCATGCTATGTATACACACAGGATGAGTGGTGCGTGTATACCTGATGGAATACCATTGTTCAACATAGCCATTGTACAGTAGTTATGGTGAGTGTAGAACATATTGTGGACATGCCAGTGCCAGCCATGACATGGCAAGCTACAACACAACTGCAACATTAAACATCACACATACCCAATGTGTGTCATGTGACCTATACACTCAATAGCATTACAAGACATATATGTGTCACTTTGTGCAAATAGTGATTGTTATGCATATTGTGTATAGGTGCATATGTCTGCACACACACAACATTGAGGTGTATAGCAATGAATGCTATGTGTAGTACTGTGGTTAGTGTAACTGGATGGGGTGTAGTACCATGAACCATCATCATGCAGCATCATGTGGTCACTCAAGGCTACTAATGTGTGCAAGACAGGCACCTATCATGCTGTACCTGAACTGCAGTATCATGGCTACATTCACCATTTCACAGACAGTTACATGAGTTTGTAAGGTGCCCAATAGGGAGCATTGCCTAACATGAATGTGTTGTGTGTTGAAGAGTGTTGCACCACCCCATGATAGGCCTCTACCCCTCAGGTATATTATATTATGTATGCTGTGTGGATGACATTTGGGATACTGGAGTGTGACCTTACAGCGGATGTCTGAATACGCCATGTGTAGCATATTAACATGTGCTTGCGTATGACAAAGTTGTGTATGTTGTGTGCATGTGTATCGACTCTGCCTATCCAATGTCCACTACAGTGTAGCCACAATTGTTTGGGATGCTCTGTGTATTGCATGTGTTTGAGGCAGCTACTCACGTTACTCAGATGTGCATAGTCTCACAGGAAACATGCACAGCATGCATTATGCATAGATGTGTTACATGTGTACATGGCCTACACCTTACCTATGACATGCACATTTTATTTGCAATTAAATGTGGAACACACTCACCAGCATGTGTCTGCTGCCTTGCTGTCACACCAGAGGGACCTACAAGGATATGAGACAGTTTGTCAGTGGCAACAACTGTGGCATTGTTACTGTGGGTTTGCAATCTTACAGTAGTACAATGATTGACAGTCACAGGCCTACAGATCATGTTCCAAATTATCAGTATTGCACAACACCAGGCTCCACATCTTCTAACTACACAGTACACATCTCACATATGCATGATCTACCAATAGAGGTAACAGTAGTCTACAGATATGCCATGTTACCTGCACACTCCATGTGAACTTGCTGGGTGGCTCTGGCCTCCATGATGATACATGTCTGCTGTTGTTGTTGTTGGCCAGGAGCCACCAGGCTCAGGAGCAGCTCCTCCACTCTGGTGAGGGGGGATGGATGGTAACCCCACCACCTGTGGCAAGCTGTTGTCTACAGACATCAGACGCACGCTGCCGGACATGTCTAAATAAATCACTGCAGTGATGGTGTACCTGCTCATATGTCAGGTTATGCATGCCTATGTCATTTACCCTACGGACAGCATCTTGCCACAGTGCAGTCCACTCATGCTGGCCCTGGCTGGTTCTTGAGAATAGCAGTGTGTAGTGCTGAACCAGACTGGTCGTTATGATGTCATCCTCAGCAGGACTATAGGTTGGGTTGCGATGGTGGGCCATGACCCTGGAAGACAATGAAACAATATGTGTGGCACACTTAACATTCTACAGTACAGATATCACTGAACTGCCATAAATAGCAACCTATTGTCTGTCAGAGGATACACACTTTCAATACCACATATCAGTGCTCAACCCACAACTGCCTGACAGTGCCTGGCACACTCTATATATTAAACCATGTTCTTCACAGCAACAAAGAGAAACCACTATGTAAGACTATACAACAGTACATGGCACACAGTATGCGACACGATGCACCACCTAGACACAGCAGGTATATATCAAGCTAATGCATAAAGAAATATGTCATCCATTGCAATGATTGTAAAGTCCAGTTACAGTATTACCAGTATACCACACTAGTTGTTGATGGCAAACCCCTGCCTAAAATATGTGCACATTCGTGAATATAGGTGGCATACTGCTGTACTAGACTATACATGTTGCTAGATACGCACTTATATCCTGTAACACACATATGACCAAGGGCATGTTACAGGCATACCCACACACACATCAGACATACATACAAGACACAAAGGTATGGCAACCCAGATGAGCTTTACATGTGTACCATACAGTACTGTGTGTCAGTACTTACAAAACCTTATTCCTGAGGTATGTAATCTGTGAGGACTACAGGGAAAACACAAAACAGTGGTTCCAAGCAATGTGGACATACACCATACTGTGCTGTTTAGGCCTACAGCTTCAGGTAGTACTACAGTTCATACAGGATTTGGATTCACCAGCAGTACCAATCAATAAGCATACATGTACTGCTTTAGCCTCCAATGGCACACCCCAGTTAACACCAAGGGACTATGTCAGACCGTATGCCATACTGCTTTTTCTGCCTAGCAATAGCATATTTTGCTGGGATCAGAGCTAGGACACAAAATACCATGACAGAAATAGTTTCCCACTAAGCTATCCCACATATACACAACTGTGACATATTCACCAACACATTCACCATCACACTCAGTCAACCTCACATAGCAATTATTGCAACAAGTACATGTGGGTGTGTATTGGTTCATAGGCAGGTAATAGGCTATTGGACCTAGGGCCTATAGAAGCCTAGCCAGACGGTACCCTGGCCTTTGACACCCAAGTAATTTAATTTCATGTGCTTCTGTCAAGCAGAGCCACAGAGGTGATTCCCAGGGTGTATTTCCTATCTCTCATCCAATCATTAAGATTATTCATGACGAGTGCTACTGAGGAGCTTTGTTTGCTATTGATAGGTAGTTTGTTCCAGAGTATGGGATGTCTCTGAGATAGGAATCTATCCCTCCAGCATGTTCTGTTTATTGAGGTGACAAGGTTTAGGTCCCTAGATCGTGTAGCTCGTAGGGATTGTGATCTGTTTATGTGGAGCATGTCCAACAGCTCAGGGTGTGACATAGCTTTGTATGTTAGGCAGAGGTCACCTCTGGATAGGCGGTATGTGACACAGTCTAGCTGTGGTTTTGTGAGACGGTCTGCATAGGGCATCTGTTTGAGGCCAGTAATACTCTTTGTGAGGTATGTCTGTGGCCTTTCCAGTTGCTGTAGATGTCTTGTGAGGTACATACCAACAGGGGCATTGTACTCTATAATGGGTTTTGTGAGTGATGAGTAGAGGGGAACACTGACCTCTTTTTCCCTGGATAACACACCTTTTGTGATGGGGTGTGCCACATAGACAGATTATATGACTACTGTGGCACTGTGATTATCAAAGGGGAGACTACTGTCCACCTGCGTCCCATGGTCTCTTATCACACTTTTGGTGTTAAGTCGACTACCACATATGTGGTAGTTCATGGGCACAGAGTTTTTACCAAAAGGGATACCAATGCATTTTCAACATTGAGCTTGAGGCCATGGCTTTGTCACCAGGCATCTGTCGCAGTAAATATGACTCTGTCTCCCTCTCTCTCTCTCTCTTTATATATATATATATATATATATATATATATATATATATATATATATATATACGGGTCTACCTGAGATAGTCGACAGCTGAGTTCATCGACAAGGAATTTGCGAGCGCCAGAAGATCGACAATCCGGAAGACCGGCGCTACAGATGAAAACACCGACGCCAAGGATACCGACTTGGAAAAAGGCTGTGTAAGTATGCAGTGGTGACGGATGTTAGGGTGCGAGTAAGGTAAGTGTGGATATTGACGGTCTGTGTGGATAGGGGTGGGTTAAGTAATTTAGGGTCAGTGCGCGGGTTAGGTAAGTGTGCGGTGGTGATAGTGTTTGGGTTAGGGGCGGGTTAAGTGAGTTAGGGTTAGGGCCCGTGTTAGGTAAGTGTGCGGTAGTAGTATTTTTTGGGTTAGGGGCGGGTTAAGTGAGTTAGGTTAGGGCGTGGGTTAGGTAAGTATGCGGTAGTAGTATTTTTTGGGTTAGGGGCGGGTTAAGTGAGTTAGGATTAGGGCGCGGGTTAGCTGAGTGTGCGATAGTGACGGACCTTAGGGTAAGGGTTTGGGTTAGGGTTGTAGATAGTTGTGTATGTGAGGTTTAGTGTGAGTTTGTGAGGATTTTGGTGTGCTTGTGTTGTGTGTATGGTGTTTGGACAGGGGATGTGTTTTGTTAGTTGATTGTTGTTATTGTGGTGTGTGTAGCGTATGAGGTTTCGTGTTTGTGGACCATCGGTTATTTGATTGTCGGGCTTGTCAGGTTTCCTGTTTATGGTTTGTCGATTATGTGGTGTCGATGTTTGCGTTGTCTGTGTTTTGCAGTGTCGGTTATGTAAACTAGATCCATATATACACATACATATAAACATCCATTGGTGTACATATAGATATACATATAAGCACATATACAGTCCACCTTTCATGGTGGGAATATCAATTATGCAAAGGACGTGAGGTATACAGTTATGTAATAATATTGCACAGTCTTGTGCAAAATGCATTGAAGGTGTTCTCAGCCCATGTAGCTTTAGCAGGCCTCACTGGCTGCAACACTGCAAACCTAACAAATCACACCCACAGCGTTTAACCACCACATGTCATACACCAGCACTGTATGCTGTCTTGTTTGCCACACACTACAACCTACATACAAATATGCACATAACAACCTTCACCAACATATATATGACCACCCTTCACAAACAGTTACAGTATGTCCCTTGCTCTATGCACATGTACAGATGCTAATATATCTGACACAGATATATATCTCCATATGTGTGTGCCATACACACACATGGTCCACACTGTTGTAAGTCCCTGGACCTCACGGCTGACCTGTTGGGCCTTGCTGCAACATGAACAGGTGTCACATGTGAGCACCCAGTAATATTAGAGGGTGTATATATAGCTGCAAATGCTAGATTAGCATACTAGCGTGGTACAGCAGTTGCCAATGCTAAGCTACACGTTAATATGACTATCATGCATGTGTTACTCTGTCACATCCATGTTTATATAGCTGTATGCTCTACTCCCCCAAACAGCCATTGTCCACACTACTGTACAGAACACAGATAACATGGATCAGATGTTTGATATTTAATGCTGAGCTATATATGTCACAGTTATGTCCCACTGCACACAGCTACACACTGATTTGTCCATGGCAGTAGTTATGCAGGGCATCTGTGCATAGATAAGTGCTGCTGCCACATATGGATGTTTCAAAGTATGTAGAGTACTCTTCAAAAACATCTACTACATGCCAGTAAATACATATCTGTTGCATACCTTTCCTATGTAAGTGTTGGTAGTATTACGTTCCGTGCGTCTTTGGCTTTTTTTTTCTGTTGATGTGAGTGTGTGTCTCTCTCTCTCTCTTTGTCTCTCTCTCTCAATATCTGCAATGGAATGTTTGCATGTGTGGACAGCAAGTACAGCCTGCTTTTCTAGGTATCTGCACATGTGCATGTGATGGCCTCTGCACCAGTTGGTGGCCACCATTTGGTAATTGCATGAAGCCTGCTGTGTGGTAATTGCAGTACTCACTGTCATAGCAACCTAGTGCTATAAATTGCTATGTCAGGTAGGCGTAGCCCTTTCAGCTTTCCAAAGTGGGGCCCATGCTTGTTTGCTGTGGACACCGTTGTTTAAGTCAGAAGGTTGGTATAATTCTTATATCTGAAGCTAGGGGTGTAGCCAGTGATGTAAATGTTGTACTCAGACCTGAATGTTGCCACTTCCAGCACACAGTTGTCAGTGTAGAATTGTACTCACCCCTACAAATGCTAACACAAGATACATGGGAGTATGTAGTTTCTCTTCTACTTATTAAATTAACTGCCATACAAACGTAGTTAATGAGATGTATTCATTTGGCACATGAACTGTTAGTGAACTGCTATACTGTGAATATTAATGTACTCACTTCTGCACAGTTTGTGCTTTTTTATTGTTGACATTAGCACAGGATGCTCAAGAAAACTGGACAATTCCAGTACAGAGTATGCCTACCTACATCCTTGGTAGACCCTGAACACACAAGTATATTGTACATTTGGGTGGGGATGCACACATATAGAGAGCATTATGTATTATTGTGTGATTGTTATCTTGCTGGACTTAAAGGGTTGCTGTATACTTGTTAGTTTAGCAAGGCAAGTAGTCTGTCTGCATAGCTCCCAACTGTGGACCTATCCAGATGGTAGCCAGACGTTAGGCTGTTATTCTCTGTCTGTGCAATGCACATGTCTTTTCAGCACTGGTACAATGGCATTGTTACAGTAGTTTGCTACCAGTACATGGCTACATCCTTTGGTATTTCAGTGTTGTACTCCTACATAAGGGTATGCTTGTGGAACTCCTTCCAAAGCTATTTGCACAGTGTGTAACAGCAGAAAAGCTGATATGCTTGTTTGTTTCTGCCTCGGCCAGGCCTCTGAAACACTCAGGTACATATTTGAACAGAGTGAGGTAAAGGTAGGCAAAAGTGAGGTACACCTTCAAAATATTAGAGACAGTAAGTGGAGACTTCAGGAGAACCAGTGCATATGGATTACTACACCTTTTCTGAAGTACAAGCGGTGTCTAACTCCTACATATTGTCATTATTCATTAGATGTAATACCCCACCTTTCTGCCTAACGTCAGTACTTTTCAGGGGATTCAGAGGGACACAGCTAACATATGTTTCAAAATCAGGGACATCCCTGAAATGTAGTCACAGTTGGGATGTATGTCCTCTGCCCTAATCAGATATGCCACTGTTTGCCCTGCTATGATACTGTGTGGGGGTTGTAAAGTGCTGCTGTAATATCATTTATTGCTAGAAAGGCTGGTTCTCTTATCACAGTCATGTAATGCAATTCCATAATAACTGCTGGTAAAGTTCCACAGAACAGGGTTTGTGTTATGGCATTCCTATTTTTCCTTTACATTCACTCATTCTGATGCATGATATATCTATTTCAGCAACAACCTGCAGTCTATCTACTGTGGCTTAGTGGTACTTCATGCAATCTAGTGGGTCTGGGGTTCGAGACTGACAGAGGTGTTTTATTTTGCTGTTGAGCAGAGCAAGGGCCCTCACATGCAGGGTGACTAAGGCACTTTTAAGCAGTTGTAAGTGGATTTGCATGGGTTTGAGTGAAGCTTAGCAATGCTTAGCTAACTGCACACAAGCGCACACTCGTGCAAACCCGCTAACTACTGCTTAAAAGTGCGTACTCCCGCTAACCCTCGCGCTCATTTCTTTGAAAGAAAAGAAAATAGGGAGACAGGAAAGTGGTGAAAAAGGGGCACAAAGAGGGAAAGACAGTAGGGAAAACAGCTTGGGATGTGCAGGACGGGTGTAGGGAAGGACCATAGCTGCCCATTTCTTTTACAGCAACAGCTGTGCATATGCAATAATTTTGGAGAGAAATATGAAACCTTCCACCCCTGAGAGAGGGGTGAGGGCAACAAAGTATGTTGTACTGCCAATTGAATTACATTTTATATGTCCAGCAGACATGTGTGCCAAATGGGCAGCTATGTATGGGGCGTAATTGTATTTTTGAGCAGATTACCCTTTTTTTTCTTTTTTTTCTTTTTCCAGGTGAGAGTGGAATGTGGGGTAGGGGATGTAGGTGTATTTGGGGAGGTTGGTTGGGGAGGTAAACAGACAGGACAAACAAGACGCATACAGGGGTGGAATATGACACATGTGGGGGGTGAACAACATTGACGGGGAAGGATGTTTGGAAAACGCAAGCCCATGAGCCCACAAATGGCAACAGTGGAACTGAGATCCCCACCCATGGGCAGTCACCACTGCGCCTTCACAGACCAGAGGGTGGATTGACTGCAGGTATATATATCCCCTACATGTATTATTACACTAGGCAATGTCCGTTAAATTGTGAAATGGGTTTTGCTAGTTCTTTATATACCTGACCTGTATCTGACATACAGACTCTCCAGGATGCAGATGTTACTGCTACGTATTTATATATTATATTTATATTTATATATCTACATATCTAGATGTGTTCAGGTGACATTATCAGTTATATTTTAACAGACCCCTACATTTCTAGCAGCACACTGACATTTTTGGGGAACACAATAACAAGCTACTCATGTGCCAGATTAACCTGTACATGCTGACCATGAACCAACAGTTGAGGACTGTATATATGCTTAACAGCTACTGGCACTCCCTTCATCCACTTTATATGGACCTACCCAAGTGTGGGTTGACAGCGCTTAATACAACAGTACTATTTCTATAATGCAAGAGTGCAACAACATATCAAAGAAAGTGACATGGACACACTCCAGGAATTATACCTTTATTAATTACATAACACACTTTTCTAGAGGCTCTCTCATTTATTTGATATAACAGTGCATGCAGAAGACTTATTCAAGACGTATTATACATTTATTAATGGGTTACAGCACTCTTTTTCAGGCTCTCTCACTTATTTTATATAACAGTACATGCAGTGAAATTATTCAAGAATTATTATACCTTTATTATTGGGCTACAACACTTTTTTTCAGGCTCTCTCACTTATTTTATATAACAATACATGCAGAATAATTACTAACCTGCCTGGTGGTGCAGCCTTAGCAGCCTATCTGCATAGGTCTGCTGATTCGCAGCATGAACACCTGCAGCTGTGAAGTAAATGAAGTGATATTGAGACATACCTATCCATAATATAGACTACAATAGCAATTCTTACATACTTCATTCCATGGCTATCTACTCAGTAGTGGGGCATTTTCCATCCCACGGGCCTCCTGTATCCACTGGTTCAGTGGGTCCTCCTTGTGTCTCTTCAGGTCTGAGTAGTGGTGTCTGACCTGCTCACCAGTCCGAGGGATGCCTGTGGCACTGGTGAGATCATGAACTAGATGGTTCCAGGCTTCTGCTTTGTATTGGGTGCCTTGAAACTGGCCCTGCAGGAGTCTCTCCTCATGATTATGGACGAGGAGCCAAACCATTACTTTTGACTCCTCAGTGCCCCAACATTGCGCTCGAAATCAAGAGCCCTCTCCAACACTGGCCATGCTGACTGCAGATGGGAGCTACAACCAGTTATGGTAAGTATTCCCACCTATAGAGCTTAAATATGCCTCATTTCCCTCACTTATCTGTGATTGGCTGGTTTTGAGGAACCTCAGCTGAAAGCACACCTACTTAGCAATGGGTAAACTTCTATTGATATGTATGTGTGTGTTGACAGTGCATCCATATGAAAAGCTGTCATGGCTTAGTGGTTCAGTATTGTGATTATGGTGCACAGTATCCTGGGTTCGAGGCCTGTCATTGCCTTTTATTTTAATACTGGCCAGGCCGGCTAGGAGGTGTGGCTGTATTTAGCTGACTTTGCTCAACTTTGCCCAACGTTGCTCTACGCTGCCCGATGTTGCTCGACGTTGCCCGGCATTGCGCTAGTTAGTGCAGTGCGCAGCTATGCGCAAACATGTTCTGTTTGCGCTAGCTGGCATGATGCGCAGCTCCGCACAAAGCTATTGCACTAGTTAAAGCAGTGCTAAGCTATGAGCAATTATACTGAAATGTGCTTAATACTGATAAACTTTGCTTAGCAGTGCTTCACATTGCTTAAGATACATTACTTATGCATTCGTCATTATGCATAACCATTTCACTTTCACATATATATATATATATATATATATATATATATATATATAACATTTGTTCACTACTATATAGTCCATTTCAATGCTTTTTACTAAAATTTCAATGATAAATGTGAGGAATTCTTTTCATATACAGATTTCCAACAGAAAATAAAAAGGGGAGTGGTGGGACTCGAACCGGGAATGCCTTCTCTTTTTGTGAAGGTTCTACAACTACGCTATTACTATTTTGCGTAATTTGCATATAAGTTTCTTATTATCTTCTTCGATGTCTTGACTGCTAACTGTAGCTAAGCAATGGGCAAACCTGCGCAAACACGTGCAAATACACGCATTGTCCTTAAGACACTCCAGTGGCCCGAATTTTCTAAACAATTGCTTCTTCCTCAAATTCATATTACACACTCTGTCCTGAATGACCCCTCTTCCTGCCCCTTCATCTCAAATCTATTCTCCTAATATAACCCACCTTGCCACCTCT
Organism: Protopterus annectens; assembly: GCF_019279795.1. Lineage (NCBI taxonomy): Eukaryota > Metazoa > Chordata > Ceratodontiformes > Protopteridae > Protopterus > Protopterus annectens. The sequence goes on from NC_056743.1 coordinate 751,490,524, forward strand.
CAACTACCAGCAAATATCTCCTCAACATATACAAACAGAATAAAAATATTGGAAAGTCTGTCTACAAATACTCTGTAGCCCATGTTTGGAACTCACTCCCACTCAATATAAGAAGTATTTCTCAAAAGTATTTATTCAAACAAGAACTAAAACTTCATCTACATAAGACTTTTCCTGCCCATGTCAACCCCTCACTTGACCTATTCTCTCTTCTCATCAACTCCTCTTCTTTTTCCCTATAACCCTTCACTTCCTTCTACTTGTTCTCCGAACCTTTAAATTTTTCCTATCTCCTCACTTCCAATTCATGTGTGTATATATATATATATATATATATATATATATATATATATATATATATATTTATGGATCTAGGACTATTGAATGAAAGTTCAATAGTCCGAATCCACACTCACTGAACACACTTTAACGAAAGCGCTTTCACTGAAAAAGCTCTTTTGTTAAACTGTGTAAAAAAAAAAAAATTAAATTTACGTTTTTGCAGGGGGGCTCCCCATGTGGGGGGCTGTGACCTCCCCCCACACCCCTTACTTAAATATTCTCACTCCGAGATCGCACTACAGTGAGGAAAAGGGAATGTTCCCTTATCTGCACCGTAGTACGACCTCCGCAACAGGCATACTTACGTGAAAGTGCTTCTTCAGTGAAAAGCACTTTCACACAAGTATGCCCAGCCGAATCTGTTTCAGTGATGTTACCGTTCGGGGATCTGTACAGATCCCATATATATATATATATATATATATATATATATATATATATATATATATATATATATATATAATAACCAGTATTGTATTGTTGCAGGCTATTTTCGACAATTTCCAACTGTTCTTATGTATATGTGACTCTCTGTTAAATGCTTACACTCCTAGAATCAAGTTATGTAAGTTACTTAGTGACCTCTTCTTGTTAGTAAACCTATATCATGCTGTGAATTATATATGACTTCTGCATTATTAGCTGTTGATTTTATTTCTTGCAACCATTGTTTTAACTTATAATCTTTCTGGAGCTTTTCTCCTCGGGTCTCCATTAAAAATGGGCCCCCGGCTCAGCTGGACTAACCCGGTTAAGAAATATCAATAACTAAATAAATAAAATGCAGAGTGCAGAAAAGTCAAAACAAAAAATGACTAAAACCCCAGAGAAGATGAAATCTCAAAATCAATCTTGTCCTTAAAACTTCTTTTTGCAGGGGGGCAAGCCCTCATCCCGCCATATGAGGAGCAAGCCCCCACACCCTGTGAACTTATAGCAACTCTGAGCTCACCATACCTTGGAAAAAAGGAATATTCTGAGAAATGGCATCCCAGACATAGTATAAGTAAATCCATTCTTTCAGCTGTTCAGTCTCAGACTTAGTATAAGTAAATCCATTCTTTCAGCTATTCAGTCTCTGTATTTCAGGAGTTGCTCTAGTAGGTCCCAACATTTCGTATGGTTACTGCTAAACAGGAATATAATAACACTCAAAATACATAAGTGACAAAAGACAACTCAGATCTGATGGCATTTCATTAGTTTATGGTCTCCAGTCATAAATGGCACACATCAACTACATCATTATAATGGGCAGACGTACAAGAAGTTACAGCAAACACTGCTATAACAGCAAGTAAACAACAGAAACATAAGAGCAGCTCCAATCACAGTTTCTGATGATCTTAGCATGCCATACAGTAAGAAATATTATATAAGCCCTCATGTCCTATAAATTCTACAGTGTGAAGAAAAGAATTGCAAAAATACACAAATGTTTGGATGAAGACATGCAATACAGTGCATTATTATTTGAAAAATAAGTAATGGCAGTGAGCAATTTATTAACATCTGCATCTTGTCAGAGTCGAACACATGCCAGGACAGATACCATAAAGCTGTATATCAACGACTTGATGTCACAGAAATAGGCATACTATTTGGGTCATGAAGAGCATCCTTGAAGGGATTTCCTGTTGTAATGGGTGTGGATCCTCTACCTTGGAGTGTGAGGCCTTTAATATGTGGCTCTCTGACTGTACCATAAGTCACTCCTGTCTGACGCAGTTAACTGATGGCAAGATGTCACCAGATTCACACCCCTGTCTAGCATGTCGCACACTCTACAGAGCTGTGTATTGATTGTGCAACAGGAGATAGCAATGGACCTGGTCACAAATAGCTGAAATTAAAGTGTGAAGTAAGAAAGGAGTTGTGATGATAATTTGTACAATATTAATTTTGTCAGAATGATGAAAAGGAGGTACCTATATTAATATTCACTCAACTGTGAGCAGTCCAATATGAATGTTTCTTGGCCAAAGAAGCTTTTTTTCCATTGTCTTGTACATATATTGTTAGATAATTGAACCACACTCTGTGTAGATATGCCATAGAAGTCAGTGCTCAATGCACGTGCCACAGTAGCACTCACATCATGATTTATTTATTTATTTTACATTTGTTTACCGGGAGAGTCCGACTGGGCATAAAACTCTTTTTCAGTGGAGGCCCGGGGAGAAAAGCTCCATTGTTAGTAAGCTATTTTGTTAGCAGAAAGAAAATTGTATAATACAATAAAGAAATAAATAGTAGCAAACATTCATAATGGTAAAAAGACTAGAACAGAATAAATTGGTCAAGTGGGAGACAAGACCAATAATCTTGTATAACAATGCTTCTAGAAGACAGTTCTTATATTCCCATGGCAGCTGTTTCACTGTCTTGAAATTGCAAAACATGTTTATATATGTTTGTCCAAAGTAAAAACTTGATAATACCTTGATGCAATGGTATTTGTGTAATGTCAGTACAATCATATAATTTTGCCCTTTGCTGGAACTGAACATCAAGCTATGTAAGTCCACCGACTAATGAAAGTTGTATGAATCACATGCACCTCAGTGGAAGTCTTAACATAGCTGTGAGATTCTACCTATGTAAGTCATTACATCATATGATTGTGTTGCAAATAATTTGTATGAGATAAAAGGGTTAAGGGAAGCCTCTCCCTCTGTAACTTTACACATTATAACTGTGGTGGTGTATGTCATTCATGTATAAAGGTATAAGGACACACAATGCTACAGTCACTCAGTGTGGATTTTGAACACCTATGTGACAACAGAAGCTATATGATGTTGTGAAGAATGAATGCACCATGTTAGAATTATTTCTACATCTTGTTAATTTTACAATGAGTATGTGTGCCTGTAATCTGTTTAACAGATTGTTGCTATGTGTCTATTTGTCAAACAATATTGCCTAATGCTATTTATACCCAAACACACGTGATGCATAATGCAGTTGTCACTGTGACAGTAGAATGCTAATCATGTACAATGTGTAGACAATCATGGATTCAAACACATGCCTTCTAAGACAACAACATACAGAACATTGTCGCATTTCCTCACTCCACAAGTGTAGCCTTAGCACTTCTCTTAGGAATGCCAAATTTCCTCAAACAGCATCACTGGCATCAAATAAAGCATTCCTTTATGAAAAATAAGTAGGATTTCCTGTGATAGCAATCCCCAGTTATACACATATGCAACAGATAGCTGGATGACAACATTGCTACCTACATGCACATTTGAAGTCATACTGACACAACGGATTCTAAGGAGTAATGGTTGGAGTTAAACTGAGTACTTATGATCACAAATTACAAAACATTGCCTGAATCGCATGTGCTACATGAGATGTTAGTTTACATTTGTGACAGTGCACATTTGAATGGATGACATCACCATTGTTTGATAGGGTGATGTTTCTGCTGAAAAGGAAACTAAGTTATGGAAGAGCACAATAACTCATCATATATGCATTTGCAGCCTTTTCTACACAGTACAACAGAGAAACACACACTCACAGTAGTCAGTCATTGCTGGATTCAAATCACCTACCTATCTAGGTTAGTCTAGAGAGCACAGTATCAACAGCTAGCACCACCAGATAAATAACCTTATAGTTGTGAGTGCAGTTTTGAAAGCATGATGTAATCACTGTTTCCAAAACTGGGTTTTGCTGGGGATACTAGAGATTTATATGGTAGCCCTTTGCCAGTGAAATATGTCTCCTAAGTGGAAATTTATATAAGGGATGCTTTCAATGAGCCAGTTCTATATGAAATAACACACAGTCATGCTACTCAAGCAATGCTGAATTCCAACCCCCTACCTATCTAGTTACAGAACTTTAACGACACACTATTATTGGTTCATAGGTTCACAGGAGATTACTAGGCTAACAGCTTAAGGACCCTTACAAGCCTAGCTGATATAACCTGATTTTACCCAATTTATGACCCCTAAGGGCAAGAGGATGGTATGGATTTGTGCCTGTGTATAGAGTATCTTACAGATTGCCCCTGTTCATAAGGGACAAAGACACACTTTCAGCTATGAATTTGTGATTCCTTATCCATTTATCCAAATTGTGTTTGAAGAGGGCCAGGGAAGGGCTCTGCTTAATGTGCATAGGAAGCCAGTTCCAAAGAAGGGGCACTCTCTGAGAAACATATCTGTCTCTCTAGCATGTTTTGAGTCGCTAAGTTTACATCCCTAGATCGGGTGACCCTTGTGTTGTTTGATTTGTGGATGTGTAGCAGCTCCATCAGGGCTGAATTTGTGACTGTCTTGTAAGTCAACCATAGGTCATCACTTAATTGTCGATAGGGGACAAAGTAAAGAGATAGGAATTTTAGTCTATCCACATAGTTCACGTTGTTTGCACCCTGTATTTTCTTTCTGAGGAACATCTGAGTCACTCCAGCTGCTGTAAATGCCTAGTCAAGTACATGCCAAATGGCACATTGTACTCAATTATTGGCTAATGAGGTCTGAGTACAGTGGGACTATAATTTTATGGATCTGGATGCCATACTTTACTTATAAGTTGTGCCACATAAATGGATTTCTTCACCACTGTGGACACATGGTGGTCAAAGTACAGGCTACTATCTCTCTGTGTACCTAGATCTCTCACCTCTAAGTCCACTCTAAGGGTCGTGCTATTGATGTTGCAATTTTCAGGGGTATTTGACTTCCCAAAGGGAATGATAATGCTTTTTTTGCATTTAGTTTTAGGCCCTGTTTCTGGTATCAATTGCTGGTATGATTTAGAGCCTTTTTAAGGCTATCTATATCACTGGGGAATTCACTGATTGCACCCGGCTTGCAGTCATTGGCAAACTTTGTCATCCAAAGGCCTTCCACATTTGCCTTGACTTCAGAGAAGTATATTCTAAACAGGAGTGGTCCCAGTACTGAGCCCTGTGGCACACCACTAGTAAATGGCCTCTTCCTGGATCTGGATTCACCCACTTTAACCACATGTCCTATCTATGATCCAGTTGGCTATCCATCTGGTGATATAGGAATTTATTCCCAGTTTTGTGAGTTTATTTATAATATTTGAGTAGGGAATTGTGTTAAATGCATTGGCCAGGTCAAAGTAGGCGGTATGTATTGTTTTACCATCATCCATGGATGTAGTAACTTTTTCAAAGAAATCCACCAGGTTCAGTAGGCATGACCTGTCCTTGACAAAACCAAACTGGGTCAGGTCCAGTGTTTGGAAGTCTCCTATGCCATTATTTATCAGGCCCATGATTATTCTTTCTATGACCTTACATATAAGGTTAGTCAAACTTATGAGTCTGTAATTTCCTGGGTCAGAAGATGGTCCCCCTTTATGCAGAGGGATGACTTTTGCTGTCCTTCACTCTATTAGGACAAAGCCAGTTCAGAGGCTGCGGTTAAACAAAGATCCTAATGGACCTGAATATGTCCTGAATTAAGCTGTTTAAGAGGCAAAAGGGTATATTGTCAGGCACCATTGAAGCCATGTTTTTAGCTTTAAAGAGCAAAGTGGCAACCTGTTCTTTGGTGATAACTGGTGGTGGAGTGGTGGAGGGTATTTTGGGGGGATAACTGGGGGCGAAGGGGAGGTGAAATTTGAGCTGAATTTGTCAGCCAGCAGATTTATGTCTTCCAACTGAGTATGGGTGATGCCATCTATAATTAATTCCACATATCGTTGGTGTTGCCGTTAAGATTACAGACATAACTGAAAATCCCTTATAGTTATCCTTAGCTTTGGAGACTATTTTACCTCAAAGTCTGCTTTCAGAGACTTGACTGATTCACTTGTTTAGACTAATGAGATGCTTATTTTTCTGTTGTGGTCATTCCTCTTACTTCTTGACAGGATTTTCATTTTGTTGTACAATCTATTAATACTAGGGGTCCACCAGAGTGGCTTGTTTTTGTGGTTTGACCTGGGTTTATTTCGGTCTGTTGTTTATGCAGTTGTTTATATGGCCATACAGGGAATTTGTGCATGCCTCTGCATAGGTTCCTGTGTTTTCTGTATTTGGGGGAGCTTGGAAACTAGCTATATGCCATCCCTTAATAGGAGGTAATTTACCTTAGAGAAGTTCTTAAAGTTTTGGGAGTTAGGTGGGGGGACTAGTTTTGACTTTATTTCTAGGAAGACTGTTTTGTAATCTGTTGGGATCTGATTTTACTGATGAGGACACAACTCTGCAGGGGAAGGGGGTGCAGCACTCTCCCATATTTGTGAGTACCTGATCTAGGATATTTGTTCCCCTAGTGAGAGTGCAGGCTAGCTGCTCCAGGGCATTTGAATTTACAAATTCAAGAAATCTTTGGGCCTGTATTTTAGTGGTTGTGTATGCCTCCCAATTAATTGAGGGTTAGTTAAAATCACCCATGAGCATGGTTTTGGGCTGGCTAGTGAGTGATTCTAGTAACTTCAAGTATGATGTATGGGTTTCCTGGTTCATAGAGAGGGACCCGTAGCTAGCAAGAATATGGTAATGGATTTTTCCTATGGTTAGTTGAACATGGAGTAGCTCAAGCATGGCATATTGTTTGACCAGCTTTGAGGTGTTCTTATGCTTTATGTAGATAGATACATATCCATCTTTAGCTCTTTTATGTTCAGTGGGTGGTCAGAATGTATGAAAATCATTATAGCCATGCACTACCAGAGTGCTTTCAGTGGCTTTGAACCATGTTTCAGTAACTGCACAGCATTCTTCAAGGTGAGGAGAGCTTCCAGGGAGTGCCGTTTCTTGTTGAGGCTCGTAGCATAGAGCAGTAACACCTTTAGCTTGTGCTGAGCAATTTTTGTTATGTTGGAAGATTTGTCTGTTTGCCAATGCCTAAAAAAGGCACTATAGGGGTGGATAATGTTTTGACCAATATCCGAAAGCCTAGAGGTGACAGGTGAAGACCATCCATGGGAAAGCAGTGTGGCCTGTCCACCATGTCTTCCCAGGCTAACAAGTACTGGACCCCCTTGTAATGGTAAACAAGTTGACTGCAGTGAGCTTATAACCTCTGCCTACCTAGTTATTCTAACCTAGAGAACACAGTACTTAACAAAGGTGCCACTCCATAAATCTAAATAATTTTATGGAGTATTATAGAAAGAGTCAGTAACTCAAAGTTTCCAGTTCATAGATAAATACTAAACTAAATGCCCTAAAGGGCCATTTTAAGCCTAGCTAATAACCCAATGTCAGAATCAAACTCTGTACCTTCAGCTTATGAGCCAATTGCATTAAACAGAAGTGCCACAAGAAAGTGCCACAATAAAGGTCTGACATGTATAGTGAGAGAGTGCACTTATGAAGGGACAACCTCATCAGTGTGTTGCAGAGAAGACATTTGTGTTAAAAGTGGGATAAGGGAGTCCTCTCACAGTGTAAATCTTTCTCCTAAATTGAAGTAAATATAATGCTTCTGTTGATGAAGGCATTCTTATCTGTCTCTTGAGCAACACACACACACACACACACACACACACACACACACACACACACACACGCACACCTGCACGCACACACACACACACACACACACACACACACACACACACACACACACACACACACACACACACACACACACACACATTCAGCATTGTTGGATTCAAACAACCTACCTATCTACTCATCAGTGTGTTACAGAGAAGATGTTCTGGGAAAAGTGGTTGGGGAAGTCCTCTTCAAGTTAAAATGTTTCTCCTGAGTGGAGGTAGATAGAGCACATCTATTGAGAAAGCTAGACGTACCTGATACTTAAGCAACACCCACAAGTTTGTGATGCCCCATGCACTTCCCCAGTAATCAAGGAGCCTCAATTCTCACCACTGGCAATAGTGAGGGATATACACAATGGGAGGATTACAAGTACACACACATAGCAAAATGCAATTTCCCTTAAGAGCACACAGAGATCACAGTCAGTCTGGGGCTGTTTTTTCCCTCTATCACCAGATCCCCAGTAAGATTCCCCACTGGCACAACTTTAGAGTTGAATCCTTAGCCAGTGTCCAAGCCAAGTCCTCCCAACACTCTTTCTGTCCAGCCAGTGCTTTGTGTCCCTGCCTTAGTAGCTGACACCCCCCTACACACACACACACACACACACATTGAGATTTGATTTATACACAAACACACACCTGGGAAAGTCTGACACAGGTTTACTAGCTATGCCTCCTTCTTCCCAGACTATAAATTAGTTATCACTGCCACCAGAATCCCTTATCAGCTACTTTTAAGGTCCTTAGCAAAGGGTGTCCAATCCTACTGTGCAATGTTACTATTATCCAAATGGTAGTCTTGACCAAGTGCCAGGCTATTAGAAGTGGCCTGTACAGTGTCACCAATGTCTCACAAATATCAGCCACAAGGATAGGATTAAATATATTTAACAATAAATAACAAAAAAACAAGACAATACTCAATTAACACAGTAACCTCAGAGTTCAAAATCACAGGAAGTATTTAAAACAACATTGCAGGACATTCTCAGATAAATACAGAAAACATCTTAACTAATCTTTACTATATTCCTATCATATCTAAAAGAGATACTATGCCTTAAGAGCTTACTTACAGAGCAAGTGTAAATGTTGATGATGAGTGGATGTTCTTGCTAGGTCCAAGACAAAATACAAAATGCACAGTCTCTCTCTCTCAGAGAGTTCTTAAATCAATATCAAATATTACTGCTAGGTTGGCTTGGATGACATCACTTTTTATCACGTGACTTTAGTTCCCAAGCTAAACCAGAAAGCAACAGAATTTTAACATCTCTGTGTTAAAAATACATATCTCTCAGATGTTTGCTCAGATCTTGGAAGTCGTAAAACAATAAAACACTTTTACATTTTAGACCTAGCAATTACTTTTCTCCAAGACAATACAAAAAACTTCTAGTTTTAGACATTGTGTCTGCTATTGAACTGAAACTGACAGATAACATATTTTGTTTGTGGCCCACCTATAAAGTAAATTAACCTCAACTATTCTTAAGTTTTGTAAGTTAATCTTCTGTTCCAGCAGTGTATGTGTGGTTACATTCTTGAAGCTCAGTACATAACATACAGTTCTGCATCCATCATATCAATATTCACAAATGACATAGAATTATTTACAAAATTCCAGATAGCTGGGCTAGCAGTGTCACAAAGTTCACCACTGTGATCATAGGATCATAGGATTATAGGAAATTACTAGGCTAATGGCCCTAGTACCCTTAAAAGCCTAGCCAACTTCTACCCTTATTTCCATGATCAGCACCTATTGCCCCTGTCCAAGAAGGACATAGGTGTAAGCTCTGGGGTAAATTTACAGTTACCTATCAAGTTGTCCAGATTGCATTTGAAGAGGGCCAATGAGGTGCTCTGTTTGACATGAAGTGGGAGTTGTTCCAAAGGTGTGGTAACCTCTGGGAATCAAATCTGTCTTTCCAATAAAGCAGGGCCAGAGACTGCCTTATATGCAAAGCCGATATCACTTCTGAGTAGTCTGTATGAAACAGAATAAAGTGACAGTGATTTCAGATGATCCACATAGGACAGATGCTGAAGACCTTGAAATGTCCTTGTGAAGAGCCTTTGTGGTCTCTCCATTTACTGCAGGTGCTATTGGCCTGATGAGGGAAGAGTAGAGGGAGGTTACAACTTCTTTTTTACTGGAGGCAATGCCCTTAATTATGAGAAGAGCAATACAGAATGCCCTTCTTACCACTGTGGAGACATGATGATCAAAGGTAAGGTTGCTGTCAACCTGTGTGCCCAGATATCTCACCACTGAGTGTGTACTTAGGGTGCTGCTATTGGTGTGGTAGTTAGCAAGAATATTGCTCTTACTGAAAGGGATGGTATTACACTTTTTTGCATTGGGTTTAAGGCCATGACTTCAGCACCAATCATTTGTGTAAGAACCTCTTGTAGGATGTTAACATCATTTGGAGATTCTATGACTGCTCCTAGTTTGCAGTCATCAGCAAACTTTGTCAGCCACAAACCTTTAGTTTTTGCTTGTACTTCAGAGAAATAGATTCCAAATAGTATAGGTTCCAGGACTGATCCCTGTGGAACGCCACTGGTCACAGGTCTGCTGTTGGAGGTAGATTCCCCTATTTTCTATCAATGAGCTAGTTAGTGACCCATCTAATGATATAAGGGTTGATACCTAGCTGGGTGAGTTTGTCAATGATGTCTGAGTGGGGGATAGTGTCAAAAGCCTTGGCTAAGTCTAGGTAGGCTGTATGCACAGATTTCCCCTCATCCAGGGCCTTGGTGACTGTCTCGAAGAAGTCCACCAGGTTTAACAGGCATGATCTCCCTTTGACAAATTCAAACTGAGTAGGGTCAAGTGTTTGGAGGTCACCTATATCTTTGTTGATAAGGTCCATGATGATTTGCTCCATGGCCTTGTGGATAAGGCTAGTCAGGCCAATAGGTCTATAGTTCCTGGGATCAGTGAAAGAAGCACCTTTGTGCAAGAGAGTAATAGTGGCCATTTTCCATTCAGCTGGGATGAAGCCAGTGCTTAGACTATGACTGAAATGTTATCAGGACCCACAGATGCTGTGCTTTTGGCCTTAGAGATGGCGTTTACAACCTGTTCTTTAGAGATACATGGTAGGGGACAGGTGGTTTTGATGTCATGGGGCCAACAGGTTAGCTATGTCCACAGGCTCAGTATATGTGGTATCATTAACTACCAGTCTGGCACAGATCTGGGCCTTTCATTTTAGGTTACAGATGTAACTAAAGACTGCCTTATGGTTGTCCTTAGTTGAGGAAGCTAATGTGGATTCATAGTTTGCTTTGGAGGACTTCACAAGAAGTCTTATTTGCTTGTTTAAGCTGAGGAGGGAGTGTTTCAAGTTTAGGGCTTGCTTCCTTTTATTCTTAGCAGTTTCTTACTCTTATTGTAAGGCCTGTTTATGGCAGTTGTCCATCAGATGGTTTGCTCTTTTGGCCCTGTCACATACTATTGAGTCAATTGAGTTATATAGGTGTTTGTATAAAGCATTGATGTAGAACTCAGCATAGTTTCCAAGTCCATCTGAAGGGGGGGGGGGGGTGCAGTGAAGCTATTTATACCATCTTGTAAGAGGTTATAATCTGCTTTGGAGATGTTTTTAGTTTAGTCGCTGCTGGGGGGGGAGGTGTGATTGTTACTTTGAATTAGACTGATTTGTGGTCAGATCTCACCAGGGGAGGACCTCACAGTGGGGGGGGGGGGGGGCTACAGTGGTGCGCCATATTGGTAAGCACCAGATCCAGGATTTTGGCACCCCTTGTCGGGGTGTCAACCAGCTGGTCCAGGGCATTGGAGTTAATGAAGTCAAGGAACCTTTGGGCAAGTGAGTTTGAGCAAGAGTAATTTTCCCAGTCAGTGGATGGGTAGTTACAGTCATCCAAAACCATTGTGTTTGGATGTATCTTGATAGACTCAAGTAGATCAAAATAAGCAGAGTGGGTGTCCTGAATCATGGAGGAGGTCCTGCAGTTGACTTGAATAGGTGTTCTACCAAAATTTAATTGCACCTGATGTGTCTCCAGGGAATCATACTGTTTAAACAATCTGGAGGTATATTTATCTTTAATGAATATTGATACACCGCCTCCTTTAGTTTTCACACCTTCAGTTTGTGGTCTGAATGTGTAGGAGGAGGTGTAACCTCATATGGCTGAGGTGCTCTCCACAGCCTTGAACCAGGTCTCTGTGACTGCACAAATGGCTGCATCTTCCAAGGTGAGGACTGCTTCTAGTGAGTGCACTTTCATGTTAAGACTCTTAGCATTTAGCAGCATAACCTTGAGGTTGTTTTAGATGGAGTTTTTATGTTGGGAATTTTGTCCTTGAGAAACTGCCTAAAAAAGTCACTATGGGGGTGGGAAGAACATTAGCTAGTAGCCAAAATACCAGGGGAGACAGATGAAGACCATCTCTGGCAAAGCATCGAGGTTTGTCAATCATGTCTTCCCAGGCTGACAGATACTGGATCCCCTTAGAATGACACCAGAAATTAAGCCAATTATTGAAGTCAGTCATTTTCTCTTTATAGTGAGGCATCATCCTATATGAAGGTAAAATGGTGCTTAAGGCTAGGGCCATACTTGCCTGAGACATATAATCTGAGAGCTCGGTGATGTCTTTCTTCAGATAGTGCAGAGAAGGGGTCTATGACATCCAATCAAATAACATTTTCAGCGAATGGCTTATACACCAAAAATGCCATTAATCGAAATCAGTTTTGTGGGGGGCTGTACCCCCCACACCCCCTGCTAAATATATACACCAACTCCGAGATCACACTACAGTGAGGAAAGGGCAAATTTTCCGATCTTCACTGTACTGTGATCTCACAAAACCGATTTCGATTAATGGCATTTTTGCTGTATAAGTCATTCACTGAAAAAGTTATTTGATCGGATGTCATAGACCCCAGAGAAGTATGTTTCATTTCACACCAACATGGACTATGATGGAGTCATAACAGTACCCATTGTTGAGAGACTTCAGTACATGTGTGATATGGCGTATCCTGGCACCTGACAGACAGCTGACCATGACCTTTTCCTTATCCAGCCTGGTGAGAGGGACATCTGTGTGTCTCACGATGGAATCACCTATGACTAATATGTTTGGTTTTGTGGTTTGCCTTAAGGACTTGACAGGTGAGACACTAATGTGTGAGCTATTATACGTGTCGTGTTCTGCAGAGGAAGTATTGTGTGTAGTGTGATTGTATTTGTATCTGGGAGGTATCTGGTGTTTAGGTATGTTTCTGGTTAGGACATCTGCATATGTGGGTTTGGGTGGTGTAGGAGGTGAGGTGCACATGCTGACAACATGCTCATTATCATACGTACTGACTGGTGTGTGAGAGAGCATGGAGTTTGTGTGGACTGGTAGTAGAGGGCTGTCAGTGAACATGAGGCAGTTGCTACACTGCTTCTGGAAGCCCATGTCGACCAAGCTGGCTGGAGAAACTGTGGGAAATTGTCCATCCATTGTGTTAGGTAAATGTATATGGTCAGGAAAAAAAGTCGCACTTAGGAATGACTAGTTGGGTGGGAGGTGTGTTGGTACCTCTGAGGCTAGGCTTAGTATTCCGTCTGACAGTAGAACAGGGCTGCAAAAAATCTCTGGAAGGCCACAAGCAAAGTGCTAAGGGAAAAAATTAACAAGCAAAACATTTGTGTCTATAACCACCGATGGTAACCACTGCTACGTGGTTCATAAATAAAAATCATGGCCTCAAATATCTTAGCTGTCAGGACAGACTGGTATTCCCTCTCTCACTGTACTCAGTTTCTTATAGACTCCTCTGTGGAAATGTGTGTCTGACCTTTCAAGCTATGAAAGATCCAACCCTCTTTGACCATCTATTCCTTCACAGAGCAAATGGTTCCTCAAATAGCTAGTTAAGGGAACTAAACCTTCATCAACAGATAAAAAAGACACATTGGCATGATATATATTCATATCCTAACATATCCTTCATATCTAGAATAAAATTCTACTACATGTGAAACAGAATAGCATCCTTGCAAACTTCAAGGTAAACGTATATAAGTGGATGGGTGGCCTTACATTCTCTCCTGGTTTATTTGTGTTTCCTCCTTGAGGTTACAGAGAACTTTTGAATGGGGTTTTTAGTACTTAGCGAGGAATCTATACATCCTGTTTATAGCACCTATTAACCCCTTGTTATATAGGCAAAAGAAGTTAATTATGGGGGTAAGTTCAGGAGTCCTGAGCTTTTACTTTTTAACTGCGCTGATGATACAATTATTTTGTGACTTTGTGCACAAGAAACTCAGTGAGTAGCTATAATGGAGTAAAAAGCTAATGTGATTGTCAGCAGTAAAGTTAATAAGTCTAAGCGGCTAGACTAATGCTTAAGCATACTAGTTTGCTAGTAAATATGGATAAGATGCCAGTAGTACATAACCTGAAGTTCTTGGGCCTGGAATAAATTCCTACACATTATGACACTGTTACACTTAGCTCTCAAACTTATTGTAACAAACTGTGGGATAAGGGTGACAGGCTGCAGAAATAGTGATAGTTTTTGTGGAGAACTCAGAATGTTGTGGCAGTTGTGTAACATCTACTGACTGCTGCATACAATCTTGTCCCTAGCACTCAAAAAAGGACCAAGTCAGAGACTTTTTTCAAAATTATTTTTCTTAAATCATATAAAAAATGAATAGAGCAACATATTTTGCACAAACATGAATTTTTGAATAATAAGAAGCCCGAGACTCTCAATATCTAACTGAATATTCAGTAATACATCATAAAAATGGGATATTGAGAGAGACATGGTAAAATGTCATTTGGCAAAATCAGTGACATTTGAGAGGTACACATTGAATTGTCAGTCCGATCTCTTAGCGGCATAGCTCTCAACCTCTTTCTTATCTTCATAAGTAAGGACATATGGAGAAATAATCAGTGGAACTTTTCAACATATTAGTACAATCAACATAAGAAGTTGACAGAGTAAGAAAATGTAAACTAACAAGCATTTTCAGAACTAAAATAAGTAATTTTGTTCTAGGTATTGCTATTATTTATTGAGGGTATCCCACCTCCTTTTCTCCCTAAATTGCTAGTTTTTAAGATGCATTATGAAAGACAAAGCAATTTTTTAAATAACTTTATTAAATTATCACCTAAGACATAGGCTCACATACATTAACTGAAAAGAAAACAAATCATAATAATGTTTTTTCATGCATTATACATTACACATTTTCTTTCTTTATAACAACTGTCCCGCACTCCAACAGTGACAGGGACTTTTTTCATCTTTAGCTATAGTATCAGTTTGATGTGATAACTGAGAACACTGGACCTTGTGTAACCGCATTACTCACTATTCTGGGTCTTTTATGTGTGGCCTAGTGTTCCCCATTATCAATGCTAAAACTTTATTTTTCTTTTTCTGGTCTGTAAAGTTTATATCCTATTTTCACCCTTGCTCTTTTTTCCAGGTGTTTATTTGTTAACTCCCTCCACCTTATTTTGACTGTGATCCTTCAAGAAATAATTTCTATATTTTTGTGGAGAGATGGAACCCTGGAAGTTCATGAATAGCCTAACACCGTTTAATGCATCCAACAAGCAGAAGTAAAATGAAGCAACACCAGGCTATCATAAAACCAGCAACAGCTTATTCAGGAAATAGGCAAAGGCATAAGCGCTTTCGCAATATTACAACTGCTTCATCAGATGCATAAAATCTGTTTAATTCAATGCCCATTAAATAGCATAGTGAAATAATCACGGCATTCTAGTAAAATTCTTAAAGATATAACATTTTAAATATATACAGTACTAATAGTAAACGTATAAAAAAAGTGAATGTGTATAAAAGGTGGGAGTTGAAAGGAAGATTGTTACAACTCCCTTCTTAATTAAAAGGAGTACGTGCTTT
The DNA here is from genome assembly GCF_019279795.1 of Protopterus annectens. NCBI lineage: Eukaryota > Metazoa > Chordata > Ceratodontiformes > Protopteridae > Protopterus > Protopterus annectens. The sequence continues at coordinate 751,506,315 of NC_056743.1, forward strand.
CAACATTAGTTTCAATGGTACTTTATCATTAAGTCCTGACCCTGTATCTGCTCTTAATCTAATAATCCATTTACTTTCTAAGCGCTCTGTTTCATTTCTAATATCACCTCCCCTGAGACTTTTCTGTACCACATCTATAACTTGAAACCTAAATACATGCTCTGGGGAAGTGTCTGCTACATGTTTAGCTAATGCATTCCTAACCATAGTGTTTCTTATATCCATCAGATGTTCTCTTACCCTTTCTTTCAGTCTTCTGTCTGTTTTACCTACATAAAATGTACTGCAGGTTTTACACACTGCTAGGTAAACCACATGACTGCTGTTACAAGTTGCCTCCACTTTTTAAAGTTTGTGATGACTTGCTCAGATAGGGAGGTCAGGAATGCATTAGCTACACATGTAGCAGACACTTCCCCAGAGCATGTATTTAGGTTTCAGGTTCTAGATATGGTAGTGTGCCTGTTTCCTGAATAAACTGTTGCTGTTTTTTTGATAGCCTTGTGTTGCTTCATCTTACTTCTGCTTGCTGAATTTATTTTTTGGTTTGAGAAGCATTTATTCAGCACAGACTGGTATTATTGGACTTTTGTACTGCTTAATACATGTTTATGGGCAGAGAACAGTAAGTCTTGCTGTTGGGATAGTTATTTTAATACGTAATTGGTTTGTTTGTGATATAACCAGACTAAAGGAGTTACTAAGAGTCAATCATTCTCATTAGGAATAGGATCGTGGGCTAGGTCAGCTGAAAAAATGTTCAGAGAAGAAGGAGGGGATTTCTTATAACATTTTCTTGAATATTAGTTTAGGTCTCAAAGAATTAGCTGGTCTGTATTCAGTATTCCGAATTTATGCTTCCATGGATACAGGGTATTTCTAATTTAGGGTTCCATTGATGAAGGGTATTACAAATTTAGGGTTCCATGGATGAAAGGTATTAGTAATTTATGGTTCCATGGAGGAAGGGTATAACTAATTTATTGTTCCATGGATGAAAGTTATTACTAATTTATGGTTCCGTGGATGAAGGGCACTACTAATTTATGGTTCTGTGGATGAATGGTATTACTAATTTATGGTTCCATGGATGAAAGGTATAACTAATTTATGGTTCCGTGGATGAAGGGTAGTAGTAATTTATGGTTCCATGGATGAAGGGTATTACTAATTTATGGTTCCATGGATGAAGGGCACTTCTAATTTATGATTCCATGGATGAATGGTATTACTAATTTATGGTTCCATGGATGAAGGGTATAACTAATTTATGGTTCCATGGATGAAGGGTATAATTAATTTGTGGTTCCATGGATGTAGGGTATTAGTAATTTATGGATCTGATGTTTTTAATCTTCTTTTATTCCTTACTGATGGGTTATTGGTTCCGTCCACGAAACCGAGCCAGCCATATATTAAGCTCACCTCAGCCAAAAAACTCTCGAGCCAAGGTCCTACCCAGAATACTCTGCTCCCTGTTACCTCAGATCTCATTTGTCGCATTGCTGTACAGCCGTGTCAAGCCACTCTCTCTCTCAGCTAAGTGAATAATTTTTTGAGTTTATATATCGTTTCTACTTTAAAGTTTTTCAGTCAGTTACTTGTATTATTCTCCTACCCTATCATATCCTTTAGACTCTCTCCCTTTGGTCTATTTCCCTTTATTACCCTTTTCTTACCTTTGAGGTAATTTTTCATTACCATCGTTGGTAATCCTTCTTTCCTTCTCTCTTCTTACCCTTCTGGGTAGCCTTTCTTCTTCTTCTTCTTCTTGATATTGTCGTTCTTGTCCACATCATTATGTCCGATAAGAAAAGTAGTGTTGGTTTTAAACAGTGTAAGGATTGTAGCCATAAGTTGCCACTTTCCGATGGCCATGACTTATGTGTCTATTGTTTGAATGTCTCCCACCTTACTGTGGATTTCCCATGTGGGATTTGTAGAAATTTTCCGACCAGGACTCGTAACAAGAGAAAGAACAAGTTAATCCTGAAAGGTCTTCTCAAATCTCCTTACTGTGAGGCTATCTCTGGGTCAGAGGGCTCACCTCCTCCTGCTAAACCCCGTAAGAGGCATTTTTCCTCTTCCTCATCAAGGTCGCTCACTTCATCTCCCTCTGGAGATCGCAGGGAGTCAACTCATAAGAAAGTGAAAATTACTTCTACTTCATCGCTGCCACCTGTGACCCTTTCAGCTCCAGGCAAGGCACCACCACAGTTGATTCTTGCTCCAGCCATGTCCTCCTTATTGACACTGGCACCGGATTTCCTGGTGCAGATGCTTATGGCTCTGACAGTTCCATCGCAGCACTTACTGGCACCATCCATGCAGGTACCGTCTCCTTCGGCACCATTGGTGCAATCCCCTTCGGCCCAGAGTATGACGTTACTGTCCTCCGTGGTGCAGATACTTTCAGCACCAACATGCTCTTCAGTGCAGTCCTTTTTGACACCATCATTGTTACTGGTACAGACACCTTCCTCAACGGCACCGTACCCATCGGTGCAGACATTTGCTTTTACGGTGCAGACACCTTCAACTTCTATGGTGCTGACTTTGTCGGCGCAGACTACTTTGACACCATTTTATTTGGTGCAGACATCCTCGGTTCCGAGCTCTGCACCTCTTGAATTAGCAAGGACCAAGTACACTCCTTCCTTAGATTCATTCATTGGTAGCCAATACAGTCCTTTTCTAGAAAGGCCAGAATCGCCCTCAGGTTTCTCTATGAGGTTGACCAGGAGCCTCTCTGAACAAGATGTGTTGCGGCTTGTTGACCATTTGCTTGTGGCCAGAGGTCTCTCTCAACCATCTAAACCCATGTTCCCTCCATCAGGTGAACATATTTCTCCTCAGACTCCAACATACACTCCTCCTTCAACTTCCACCCACAAAGCCCATTACTCTGATAGCAGCTTCCCTCCTTCTGACTCCAATAGTGGATCTCACTTTGGAGCCAGAGCCGTCCTTGTGGCCTTCAGTGCACTGGGCATCGGGCTCTTCTCAGACCAGTGGCTGTGCCATAGGGGAGGGCATTCTTAGTTCCACACTGATTTTTTCTATGGCACCCTCCAGGAATCCTCCCTCTCTCACGCTTCACAGTCCTCTTGAGACTCCTGGTCTGGGGTCAGCTTGTCGAGGCGGGGTGTAACCCTGGTACCAAGGTTGTCATGCTTGGTTCTGGGCTCCCATCCCTCCTTAGGTGGACTGGCCTTCCAAGTCATGGAGAGGGTGCTTGCCTCTGCTGGCAAACCCCACATGTTGGAGTCCACTCCCCCCTCTATGCTGCAACTCTCACAAGCCACAACCACGAGACACTGGGCACAAGGGCCTCAGGTTTCTCCCCCTCAGGAGAGGGAGATAAAATTTTATCAGGCTTCCGTGGTATCGCTTCCAGGATGTCTGAAGCCTTCCATGCATGCTGGACAATGAGCTGGACAAGCTCATCGGCCAACAGGGTAACCCAGGAGGTAGGGGGCCGACATGAAAAGCCTGCAGAAATACAGATTCATCAGAGGAAGGATTAGAGGGCTTCCAGTCACCCATCTGTCTAAGGATCTCAAGGAAGTCACCAAAGGACACCTCATCAGAGGGTGACCGTAGGAACCCTTCCCCATCACCAAAATCCATATCTTCAGTCAATGACTCCTTAGTGGAGTCCATGTGCTTCCTCTTACATGATGCTTTGCGGGGTACTTCCTCAGTGGGAGGTTCTGGGGAAGACTGCAAAGAGGGGGTCTCCTGAGGAGGAGAAACCTAAGGCTCTTGTGTCCCCTGTCTGGCAGTTGAAGCTTTTGGCAGTTGCGGCACAGGGGGGAGAGAGGACTCAGACAAATGAGCTTTGCCAGCGGAGGCAAGCACCTTCTCTGTGGCCTGAAAGGCTGGCCCGCGCAAGGAGGGATGGGAGCTCAAAACCGAGCATGACAACCTCAGAACCAGGATCACACCCCACCCCGACAAGCCTGCCCCCAAACCAGGAGTCTAAAGAGGACCGTGAACCATAAGAGAGAGAGCATCCTTGGAAGGTGCCATAGAAAAAGTCTGCGTGGAGCTAGGAATGCCCTCCCCAATGGCACAGCCACTGGCCTGAGAAGAGCCCAATGCCCAGTGAACCAAAGGCCACAAGGACGACTCTGGTTCCAAAGTAAGATCCACTATTGGAGTCGGAAGGAGGGAAGCTGCTGTAGAAGTAGTAGGCTTCAAGACTTCAGTGGAAGTCGAAGGAGGAGTATACGTTGGGGTTTGAGGAGATATACATTCACCTGAATGTGGGAATGTGGACTTTGATGGCTGAGAGAGACCTCTGGCCACAAACAACTGGTCAACAAGCTGCAACACATCCTGTTCAGAAAGACTCTTGGTTGACCTCACGGAAAAAGCTGTTGATGATTCTGGCCTTTCTAGGAAAGGACTATACTGACTGCTAGCAAAAGGATCCAGTGAAGGGGAATATTTGGTCCTTCTAATTCAACAGGTGCAGAGCTCTGAGCTAAGGAAGTCTGCACCAAAGAAAATGGTGTGGAACAAGTCTGCACTGAAGATGCCAGCACCATAGTAGTTGAAGGTGTCTGCACCATAAAGGCAAAGGTCTACCCCAAAGGGTACGGTGCCATAGTGGAAAGTGTCTGCACCAGCAATAAGGACAGTGCCAAGAAGGACTGCACCAAAGCACATGTCAGTGCCGAAAATGTCTGTGCCGTGGAGGACAGAAGAGTCATACTTGGAGCCAAAGGTGACTGTACCAACAGTGCTGAAGGGGACTAAACCTGTATTAACGGTGCCATTAGGGGTTGCGACAGAACTGTCAGAACTGTAGTTGTCTGCATTGGGAACTCTGGTGCTGGTATCAATAAAGGAGACATGGCTATAGTCAGAATTATTTGGGGTGGTGCTGAGCCTGGAGCCGACAGGGTCACAGGGGACAACGGTGGAGTAATAATCAATTTCACCTTCTTGCGAGTTGACTCCCTATGATCTCCAGAGGGAGAAGGAGGGAGTAAGTTCGATGAAGAAGAGGAAGAATGCCTCTTGTGGGGTTTAACAGGAAGGGATGGGCCCTCCAACCCAGAAATAGCCTCAGAGAAAGGAGACTTGAGAAGACCTTTCAAAATTAACTTATTTTTCCTCTATTTGAGAGTCCTGGTAGACAAATCTTTACAAATGCCACACAGAGGATCCATAGTCAAGTGGGAAACATTAAGACAGTAGACACATAAGTCATGGCCATCAGAAAGCAGTAACGCATGGCCACAATCCTTGCACTGCTTGAAACCAACTCTACTTTTCTTATCCGACATAACTGGTGTGGAGAAGAAGCACAGTACCAAAAGGAAGAATAAGGGCTACCCAACAAAAGGGTTAAAGGAGAAAAAGAAGAATTACCAATGACGGTAATGGAGAATTATCACAAGGTAAGAAAGAGGGTAATAAAGGGAAAAGACTAAAGGGAGAGAGTCTAAAGTGTGCAAAAAGGGTAGGAGAATATTAGAATAAACTTTTGAGAGAAATTTAGATTAATAACAGTATATAAACTTTCAAAAACGAGTGGCTTGACACAGCTGTACAGCAATGCAGCAAATGAGATCTGAGGTAACAGGGAGCAGAGCATTCTGGGTAAGACCTTGGCTCGAGAGTTTTTGGATGATGAGAGCTTGATATTGGCTGGTTGATAACCCATCAGTAAGGAATGAATGAAGATTAACAACATCAGATCTTCTTTTTCCATGGATGAAGGGTATTACTAATTTATAGTTCAATGAATGAAGGTTACTACAAATTTATGGTTCCATGGATGAAGGGTACTACTAATTTATGGTTCCATGGATGAAGGTTATTAGTAATTTATGGTTCCATGGATGAAGGGTACTACTAATTTATGGTTCCATGGATGAAGGATACTACTAATTTATGGTTCCATGGATGAAGGATACTACTAATTTATGGTTCCATGGATGAAGAGTATAACTAATTTATGGTTCCATGGATGAAGGTTATTAGTAATTTATGGTTCCATGAATGAAGGTTACTACAAATGTATGGTTCCATGGATGAAGGGTACTATTTCATGCTCATCTCCTTAACTCTGCCCCTTCTCTTCTTCTCGTCAGTTTCTTCTCATATCTGTAACTCTAAAATTTTGCTCTTTTCATAACAGTTGATATGAATCCTTAACCTTTTCTTTTCTGTAATCTTGACCATGCAGATTAATAATGTAATCCCCCCTCACCCACTTTTACACTCAGTCCTGGAGATTTTTATACATTTTAGTGTGGGTCTCTGGGAATATTTTGCTCGGGATCTCTCTTTCTCGTCTTGTACTCTAGTTCCCACTCTTCTATAACTGGGGTACTCTAACTCCTTCCTCTACTGCAGTCCTCTTTTTATTGCTAATTATCATATTCACCTAGACTCCTAGTCTATGCTGAATCTGTAATCACTGTATTTCAGATATTGTTTTACTCACAAAGCGTCTACTATAATCTTTTTGTATGTTTTTTTCTTTAAGTATGTTTTGTGAGCTTTGATCCCTAAACCTTCACTGAAAAGGGGTCTTGCATGATTCAGTCAGACCTTCTCAGTAGCCAAATGCAAATAATAAATAAATAATACAGATAATTTGTTTTCTGTGATAACATCTGTCTTTTGATGAATGGCAAATATATCAACACATGATAGTCTAGCAGAACTTAACAATAACAATATAAATAGTTTGAATTTCTGCAGTTTCTTGTATAGTGGCTGACCATTCAGATTTTTTCTCTGTCAACATTTTAATAAAGTTGCTATCTGGTATAAGAGAGAGGTCCTTTCTTTCAGACTTCCAAGAGTTACATTTTAGGATCCATTATACTCAGTGGTGTAGCTGTCCCTTTTTATCTTTAGCAGTGTCATTTGCCATTAGGTTAGCAAAATCAAAACTGCCACCTGTAAAACTATTCCATTCATCTAGCACTGGGCTTCCTTGCTTTTAAACTGTTAAATCCAGAGACTTTCCTCTTCTTAGTTGGCAATGACTGAGAATTCCAGTTGTTGACTTAGATCAATCCCCCTCCCTCAGAAATCTCACTTCAAACACCGGGGTCAAAACTACATATTACAGACCACAGCTTCTCCTATATTGCCTCAACACTTTGGAGATCTCTCTGTACCATAAGAAATGCCCCTACACAATTTAAATCAGAATTAATAAAATATATTTTAAAGTATACAAAGTGTACCTGCTACCATTCCTCAAATATTATTTGGCCACTGAGCAAACCATGTCTGCAAGATGTAAAGTCTTAAAATGCATTAAATTAACATTCCCTTCAGCTGATCCATGGTATCTTTTCCCTCAAACTCCCTTCCCTGGCACTCTTTCTCTTTTTATATTGTACTTCCTGTAAATACTGTAGGTAGTGTCTCCAAAGTATAATTTAATCACTTCATTACAGACCACTGTACCATTGTGTTCATCCATTTACTACTAGTACTGACGTTTCTACTTTGTACTCTGTGATTATTCTGTTTTCTAAAATGAGCATATTGTCACAGTTGTTTTTTTAATGTTTCTTCAGTTCTGTGATCATACAGAGTGATTACTCCTTACTTTCTCTCTTTATATGATTGTACATTCTCTGTTATGAAATGAACATATATTAAATAATGTTTGTTCTCATTCTAGAAAGGACATTCATCAAGGGAACTATGGAGAGTCTTGGTGACTTTAAAGGTAGGCCAACTTTCTGCACCTTTTGAGAGTTTGTGAACTGCAGAGATTTTTTCATCTGTTCCAGTACAGGTAAAAAATATAGGTTCATAGGTTCATATGAGTTTACTAGGCTAATGACCACAAGGTCCTTTTTAAGCCTAGCCATGCATCCCAAATCTCTAACAAGTCCTGATACCCTTGATAAGTGTAAACATGGGCCTGGGAGATGAACCATTTACAGGTCCATTAGAGACATAGGTGCCTAATCAGGGATGAATTTCTGGTTTCCCACCCAGTTGTCCAAGCTGTACTTGAATTGCATTAGGGATCTAGTTGGAAGGTATGGCTCTGTTTTTCAGTTAATACTTGTTAGATTTCTTGAATAGCCAGTGACAAGTGGGGGTATCTGCACTTTTCTTTTACAAATAATACAGCATTTAAATTGATGTATTTGTCTTGCATTGAATACTATCTATCTGGAAGTTGTGACTCTGTTTTTTCAGTTAATGCTTGTTAGAATTCTTGAATAGCCAGTGATAAGTGGGGGTATCTGCACTTTTTTTTCAAACAATACAGCATTTAAATTGATTTGTGTTGCATTGAATACTATATAGCTAGAAGTTGTGGCTCTGTTTTTTTCAGTTAATGCTTGTTAGAATTCTTGAATAGCCAGTAATAAGTGGGGGTATCTGCACTTTTCTTTTCACATGATACAGCATTTAAATTGATTTATTTGTGTTGCATTGAATACTATCTAGCTGGAAGTTGTGGCTGTGTTTTTTCAGTTAATGCTTGTTAGAATTTTTGAATAGCCAGTGATAAGTGGGGGTATCTGCACTTTTTTTCAAATAATACAGCATTTAAATTTATTTATTTATGTTGCATTGAATACTATCTAGCTGGAAGTTGTGGCTCTGTTTTTTCAGTTAATGCTTGTTAGAATTCTTGAATAGCCAGTAATAAGTGGGTGTATCTGCACTTTTTTTCAAATAATACAGCATTTAAACTGATGTATTTGTGTTGCATTGAATACTATCTAGCTGGAAGTTTTTTCTCTGTTTTTTCAGTTGATGCTTGTTAGAATTCTTGGATATCCAGTGATAAGTGGGGGTATCTGCACTTTTTTTCAAATAATGCAGCATTTAAATTGTTTTTTTTTGTGTTGTATTGAATACTATCTAGCATGAAGCACTGGCTCTGTTTTTTCAATTAATAATTGTTAGACTTTAATGCCTGTTAGAATTCTTGAATAGCCAGTGATAAGTGGGGGTGTCTGCACTTTTATTAAAAAAAATACAGCATTTAAATTGATTTATTTGTGTTGCATTAAATGCTATCTAACTAGAAGTTGTGGCTCTGTTTTTTCAGATAATGCTTGTTAGAATTCTTGAATAGCCAGTGATAGATGTGGTTATCTGCACATTTTTTCAAATAATACAGCATTTAAATTAATTTGTTTGTGTCGCATTGAATACTATCTTGCTGGAAGTTGTGGCTCTGTTTTTTTCAGTTAATGCTTGTTAGAATTCTTGAATAGCCAGTGATAAGTGGGGGTGTCTGCAGTTTTTTTCAAATAATACAGCGTTTAAATTGAGCTATTTGTGTTGCCAGTGATAAGTGAGGGTATCTGCACTTTTTTTCAAATAATACAGCATTTAAATTGATGTGTCTGTGTTGCATTGAATACTATCTAGCTGGAAGTTGTGGCTCTGTTTTTTCAGTTAATGCTTGTTAGAATTCTTGAATAGCCAGTGATAAGTTGGGGTATCTGCACCTTTTTTCAAATAATTCAGCATTTAAATTGATTTATTTGTGTTGCATTTAATACTATCTAGCTGGAAGTTGTGGCTCTGTTTTTTCAGTTAATGCTTGTTAGAATTCTTTAATAGCCAGTGATAAGTTGGTGTATCTGCTCTTTTTTTCAAAATAATACAGCATTTAAATTGATTTATTTGTGTTGCATTGAATACTATCTAACTGGAAGTTGTGGCTCTGTTTTTTCAGTTAATGCTTGTTAGAATTCTTGAATAGCCAGTGATAAGTGGGGGTATCTGCACTTTTTTCAAATGATACAGCATTTAAATTGATTTATTTGTGTTGCCTTGAATACTATCTAGCTGGAAGTTGTGGCTCTGTTTTTTCAGTTAGTTCCCCACCCACCCTCCCTGTTTTGTTTTGGTGTTAATCTTGGTGGCCTTGAAACCGCCTGCCCCTCCTGTAAATTTGCATTTGGATACTCCTTTTGGCCTCATCTCATTTGCTCACTCAAAAAAAAAAAGAATTTCCACTTTTTTCATCTGCTTTTACTGTATTTGTGTTTCTTCCTAATTTATTTTGCTTTTGCGTCATCATAAAAGTACTCAATTGTATTTATTACTGCTTGGTGTAACTATCATTCTAAGCCTGTTGGTTTAAGCACTTGGGCTTCAGACCAGTTGTTTTACATTAAGAAGGTTTGTGTTCTGCACTGTTGTGGCAGGACAGGTAGCTTACATCCTTCTAAAGTTGGGAACTACTGATTGAAGTCTCAGTGTCTGTTATTCTAAAAGGGTATTGATTCTGGTTTAAGCTCTTGGGCTTCAGGCCAGTTATTTTACATTAAGAAGGTTCATGGTCTGCACTCTTGTGGGAGGAGAGGATGGACTCTGCCCTTCTGAGCAGGGAATTTCTGGTTAAAGGCTTATATTGCCTGCATATTTGAAGTGTTTCTTACTGAAACTGGTGCACCTTGTTTGCTGTAGCATAGACTAGATCCTGGCCTGCTGAATCTAACTTTGTTTGTATAACTTGAGCACTAATCCAGGCCTTCTTTTTTGGAGAAGGTTCTCCTGCACCCCAGTGGCAGGAGTGTACAGTTAGAACTTGTCTGATTGAAGACAACAGGAACAGGGCTCAGTTTTGAGATTTTTTTTACTGGTTAATTGGGTAATTTGTTTAAAAGCCTTTTCTGATTGCTCGTAGACATCTAAAGCTGTTTTAAGTGTATTTTTTACTGTTTGTAGTCATTTAAAACCTTTTTAAGTGTATTTTTTACTGTTTTTGCCCTATCTTTTCAAAAAAAATGTTTCCTTGTTTCCCACCTTTCTAAGCTAGTATAGTCCAGTTTTCAGGCTAGTGCTGAATTCAGAGCTGTGTTACAATTTTCTGAGTTGCCCATACCTTACTTGGATAGAGGGAAGTTTCTCTGTTCACCTGTGAGAGAGGGAGCTTTGAGCAGCCATCTGTCCCTGGAGGAGTGGTTCCAGCCCAGATGTTATTAGTTTATAGGCCATTTTGGGCTAATTTTATCTCTTTCATTCCCCTTCTGTAAAAACTGTGTTTGCAGAGTTTTGCACATCCGGGCAGCGCTGGTTAGCTAGGGCTAAATTTATCCTGGCTCCACCAAGTCTCCTCTTCAGTTTTTCCCTTGAAAGTAGTCTAACTCTCAACCTAAGCACTTGAAAAGCATCCTGCAGTCCAGCACTTGCTCAGACCTAATAGCAAGCACTAATATACCCCGACACTTGATTGCCCAGCAGGGCAAGGCTCATTATTCACCCCTCACCAACCAAGCGACTAAGCAGCTCACCCTACTATTCAGGCATGACCAAAGGGAAATTTCAGGTATACTCTCCAGTCCAGCTGGTGAACCTGGGTATCATGAGGCAATGTTACAACTGCCTCATGTACACAGACAACCCTCTTCTCCTACCACAAAATATTAACATATGCGAGACATGCAATTATATAGCAAAACTGGAGGCTAAGCTCTCTCCACCCAAGAATGGAACAGGCAGTCATGAGGAGAAGGTTAATACTTGCACCACACCTCCAGCCTCACATAGACATACTAAACCAGGACTGGCAAAAAATACACATAAATTCACTAAATCATACTCGGAGGCTCTAAATAAAAACCTGCAATAGCATCACAGACCTCCGAAGCAGACACCCAAAAAACCTGCACCTCCTGTCACAAACCAGACAACACATAAAACACAAAATCAGTGTGCCCACAATCACAGCCCTTAAGGCGAAATAACATACCTAACACACTACTAATAGGTGACTCTATAGTCAGCCACACTGACGTCCCACTTACTATGCTGGACAAGGAGAAGGTTACTGTTAGCTGCCTGTCAGGAGCCAGAATCCGCCACATAACATGAGCACTCAGGTCACTCCAGAACAAGTACAAATATGACTCTGTCATTGTTCATGCTGGTGTGAATGACCTGAGACGTACCTCCCTGGACTACATGAAAAGAGACATGGAAGAGCTCTCTGATCATGTAGCCCAGGCGGGTATGACCCTGACCCTGAGTAGCATCCTGCCCTCACCAAGAATGATACCGCAGTATAAAGAAAAAAATGATCAATTTCAACAATTGGCTAAGCTTCTGGTGTCAATCAAAGGGAATCTAGTGTCTGTTAGCCTGGGATGATATGCTCGACAGGCCTCGTTGCTTCACAAGAGACTGCTTGCACCTGTCACCCCTAGGCTTTCGAATACTGGCCAAGGCTCTTGCTGCCCCCATAGTGCCTTTTTTAGGCAAGGCTCAAAAGTCAAACCCACCTCCGTAAACAGCACAAATAAAAAAATGAGGGTTATGCTACTCAACGCCAGGAGTTTAAATCTCAAAATGCATGTGCTCGAAGCACTCCTCAGTATGGAGAACGTCGACATCTGTGCAGTAACTGAAACCTGGTTCAAGGCTCCACAGAGCACCCCAGCACTACTGGGTTACAACTCATACCACACATTTTGGCCACAGAACATGGACCGAAAGACAAAAGGAGGGGGTGTATCCATATTCATCAAGGATACCTACACCTCCAGGTTAGTGGTGCAGCATGATACCTCCAAGATCATCCATGTGCAACTAACATCAGGCAAATCTGCAATGCAAATTGTGGCCTGCTACAGATCACCCTCCATGACCCAGGACCACCACTCCACCTTTCTGGAAACACTGGAAAACATGAAGGCCCTACCGAACACCTTGATATTGGGTGATTTCTCTTACCCTAACGTTAACTGGGAAAACTACTCAAGTACAAACTCCCAGGTCCAGCGCTTCCTGGAATTTATCAACTCAAATGCCCTGGATCAGCTGGTAAACTTCCCTACCAGAGGTGAAAACATACTGGACCTGGTCATCACCAACATGGACGACAGGTGTTCCACACCAGAGGTCAACCCGTCACTGGTTAGATCAGACCATAAACTAATCACTCTAGATGTCCACACCACACCACCAACTCCAATCAAGGAAACCACAGTGAAAAACTTTTCTATAGCAAATTCCACCTTACTTAAGACAGAGGTGGTAAGTTTCACAGCCCTCACACTAAAGGATAACAGTGTCCAGGATGCAGGAACCTTTACAAATGCACTCTATGAGCACCTACAAGGATGCATGGATCGTGCCATCCCTAGTAAAACCAAGACTCACTCCCCTAAGAAGAGGAAACCAGTCTGGTGGACCCCTGCCATAAACAGGCTATACAATAGAAGGAGGTAACTAGTTCAGAAAAAAAGCAAATCCCAAGAAGGAAAGACATCCCTGATCAGTATCAGTAAGAAACTAAGGTCCCTCATAAAATCCTCCAAGGCTAACTTAGAAAGAAAAATAGCCAAGGATTCAAAAGATAACCACAAAGCCTTCTTTAGCTATGTCAAGAATCTAAGTGGCAACTCGCAGATATGCTCTGAGCTAGTGCAAAATAGCACAAAATATACCGAACCCACTGATATTGCCAACATCCTGGCAGATAGATTCAGTGCAAACTTCACCCCCCTCTCACCCCCAAAAGGGCCCACAACAATACTGGAAAAGTGTAGTGTCCAAGAAATCACAGATGCACAGGTGAAAACAGCTCTTTCAAAAGCCAAAAGCACAGTGTCAATGGGGCCAGATGGTGTTCCCGGCTGCATCCTGCATGAACTATGGAATGAACTAACCCCCCACCTAAACACACTGTTCAACCTCAGCCTCTCCACAGGCTATGTGCCCATAGACAGGCACACAGCAACGGTTATTCCGATCCACAAAGGAGGGGCTACAACTGACCCTGGTAACTATCACCCCATAAACCTGACTAGCCTGGTCTGCAAGGCTATGGAGTGCATCATCATGGAACTCATTAACAAAGACATTGGGAACTTCCAAACACTTGAACTGACCCAGTTCAGCTTTGTTAAGTGCAAATCATGAATCATGCCTACTAAACCTGGTTGATTTCTTTGAGACAGTCACCAAGGCCATAGATGAGGGGAAGGTAGTTCACATAGCCTACCTTGACCTCGCCAAGGCTTTTGACACCATTCCCCACTCGGGAATTATAGAAAAACTCACCACCCTGAACATAAATCCCTACGTCATGATATGGGTTGCAAACTGGCTTACAGACAGAACTCACACGGTAAGAATAGCGGGCTCCAGGTCCACCTCTAAACCAGTCACAAGTGGTGTCCCACAAGGCTAGGTCCTGGGACCCCTACTCTTCAGCATATACTTCTCAGAAGTACAGGCAAACACAGGAGGACTATGGCTAACTAAGTTCACTGATGACTACAATTTGGGAGCCATAATTGACTCTCTGGCTGACATGGAGATTCTCCAGAAGGGCCTTACTGAGATGGACACCTGGTGTCAAAGTCATGGTCTCAAGCTGAATGCCAAAAAATGCATAGTCATCCCATTTGCGAAAAACAAAACACCCATGAATTACCAGATAGGTGGCAGCCTCCTTAATACAGAAGAGGTAATAAGAGATCTGGGGACCCAGGTAGATAGTAATCTCTCCTTTGGCAATCATATTGCCAAAGTAGTTAGGGAATCCTTCTATATAGCCCATCTAATTACTAAAGGGTTCACATCTAGAAATAGAGGTTATAGTGCCCCTCTACTCATCACTCATCAGAACCATCATAGAGTACAATGCCCCGTTTGGGATGTAACTCACAAGACACTTCCAATAGCTGGAAAGACCACAAAAGTACCTCACCAAGAGGATTACTGGTCTCAAACATATGTCCTATGCAGCCCGACTGGAAAAACTTCAGCTGTACTCAGTGGCATATTGCTTACTCAGAGGTGATCTCTGCCTGACTTACAAAGCTATGTCCTACTCAGAATTGATGGACATGCTCCACCTAAAGAAATCCAAGTCACTGCGAGCCACTCGCTCTAGTGAGCGAAACCTCACCACAACAATAAATAGAACATGCTGGAGGGATTAGATTCCTGTCACAGAGAGCCCCCATGCTTTGGAACAAAATTCCTAACTACATTAGGCAGAGCCCCTCACTAACACTCTTCAAAAGAAACCTTGATGATTGGATGGGTAACAGAAAATACACCCCTGGAATCACTTCATTGGTTCTTCTTGACAGAGGCTCAGTTAATTAGTCAATAGGGTGGCGAAAGCTGACACACTCTGGCTAGGCTTATAAATGCCCTCGGGCAGATAGCCTACTACCTACCTATGAACCTATGAACCTATGAACATGGATGGGGAGACTGTTCCATAGAAGGTAAGCTAAAAGCCACTCAGCAAACCGTAGAAACTGGTTTAAACAATTTATTGACATAAAGTAAAATAAAATAAAAAAGAAAACGACCATCCAATTTAAATAACTTTCCAAAATATACAACTGAGTACTAAGCGCTTTCACCCTGTCTCCTTTAGGGCATCATCAGAGTACTGAATGAATAAGGTATAGCCCATCCCTGATGTACTACTGCAACAATTGAATAATTAATTAATTGATTGTAATTCAGCAAACATAGCGTTTGAGGAAAAACCAACAGTGACAATACTGTATACAACATAAAATTGCAACTGTGCAGTCATCTTTAAAATAAATTTAAAAGTTAATTTAAAATTAATTTAAAAAACTTCCAATAATTAATGCAATAAATGAAGTGAGTAAATGAGAAATGTATAAAAACAGTACGTTTATAAATATACTAAAAGTAAATATACAATGTTGTTATAATAAAATCATGTAATATGTGTATTCTTTGAAATGTAGCATAAAAGTGTCAATAACTAATAATTTACACTCTATTGGGATGTTAGAATATTATATTGTAAAAATTGTATAGCCTTGAGTAATTGATAATGTAAAATATGTTAAAATATATAGAATATATAAATTAGATTATTGTACAAATGATTAATGTTATATTATATGAAATATTGTAAGTATATAGTAAATGTTTAATATTTAATAAATTACATAATAATTTGAGTCTGAATAAAAATTTATATAAAATGTGATTTGAGTTTCAACACACTAGAAATTAACACGTGTTCATTAATGCCCGGCCAGTTGCAAGCATTAAGCCTGAGTTGCCAAAGACATTCCTTTGCCTTTAGCACCATCTTCTCATCTCCTCCTTTGTGTACATTGTGAGGAATTCTATCAATAATGAAAAATAAAAATCTCTTAAAATTAGAACATTTGACACTGTGATTGTAGAAAGCACTAGTGTTTTTGTGTTTTTTAATGTCTCTCAAATGTTCAGTGATGCGTGCTCTTAGTCTCCTAATAGTTTTGCCAGTTAGAATGCTTGGCAAACTGAGCAGGATGCAACGTAAACGACCATAGTGGAATTACAATTACAGTGGCCTGGACATCTAATTGTCTTTCCAAAATTTGCAATAACCACATACGGACCGTCATTAATGTATTTACACACCTGACATGCTCCACATTTATTCATTTTTGACTTTTTAAAAATGTCAGTATTAATATTACTCTCAAAGAGGTCTTTTAAATTCCTTCCTCTACTAAAAGTCATCTTGGGCCGAGTACCCAGTACATCAGACAATTCTGCATTGTTAGTAATGACACTAAGCCAAGTTTCCTGTATAATGTTCACAATTTGAGGAGATGTCTCGTTGTATGGTAAAATAAATGTGTCATTTCTAGATACTTCACTTTTGGTTTCAACTAGATTGTTGATACCGTATTTGATGATAGGTCTATATAACAAATGTCTTTTTGTGTTAACTTCCTTCTTGATATTACAAATGAGGTCCTGAGGATATCCTCTATCAAAAAACATGTTACATAATTTTTCTATTTCCTGACTAAATACATCGTTCTCACTAATAATTCTAAACAGTCTAACCATCTGACCTTTTACCAAATTCTTCTTTTGATAGTAAGGGTGACAACTGTCAAAATGCAAGAAGGAATTTGAAAAAGTTTTCTTTCTGAAAATGCTAGACTGTATACTGTTGTTGTGATGTGAAAAAACAATGTCTAAAAATTCACAATTGTTATCGTAAATTTGACTAGTGAATTTGAGGAAACTAGATGTCTTACCTAAAAAATCAACAAATTCAGCAAATTCATCATTGTTTCCGCTCCAGAAAATAAGTATATCATCCAGGTATCTTAAATACAATATAATTTTACTCCAATACTTGGATGAAAAGACCTGTCGTGTCACCCAGTGTGCTACAACCAAGTTGGCATATATAGGGGCACATCTGGCCCCCATAGCCACACCAGTTTTTTGTCTATAATATTCTTCGTTCAAATATAAAAAATTGTTCTCAAGAACAATTTCTAACAACTCTGTCAAAAATCTACATTTTGAAGTATTCATGTCACTGTATTTATGTAAACTAGCTTTAAACATTTCCAATCCTTATATGTGCGGAATAACAGTAAATAAATTCACCACGTCTATGGTGGCCATAATAAAATTAGAACCAAGATTCATGGTACTTTGCCTCACCAAATCCAAACAATGCCAAGAATCTCTTAGGACATGTGGTAATTTGTTAACTATCTCTTTGCAATGAATATCTATCTCTTTGCACCAAAGGCAAGCGTCCAGTCTGGTGGACCCCAGCCATAAACAAACTCTACAACAAAAGGAGAAAGCTACTACAAGATAGAGCAAAATCCTTAAAAGGTAAGACACTGCTGATCACTATAAGTAAAAAGCTAAGAGCTCTCATAAAATCATCCAAAGCTAATTTTGAGAAAAAAATAGCTAAGGACTCTAAAGACAACCATAAGGCATTCTTCAGCTATGTCAGAAACTTAGGAGGAAACTCCCAGATATGCTCAGAATTAGTTCAAAATGATGTGAAGATTACTGATCCTACAGACATTGCCAACATACTGGCTGAGAGGTTCAGTGCAAACTTCTCCCCCCCCTCCCCCCCAAAGGAGAGATATCTATACCAAATGATTGTAGCCCCCCAAACATCTCTAACGCCCAGGTGAGAACTGCTCTCCAAGGCAAAGAACACAGCATCCATGGGACCTGATGGTGTCCTCAGCTGTGTGCTCCATGAACTCAACGAGGAATTAAACCCACAGTTAGGACAGCTGTTTAATCTTAGTCTCACCTCCGGATACATACCCAGGGAGTGGCGCACAGCGACTGTGGTCCCACTCCACAAAGGCGGTGCCTCCACCGACCCTGGAAATTACCATCCCATTAGCTTGACAAGCCTTATCTGCAAAGCCATGGAGAGGATCATAATGGATCTCATAAATAAAGACATAGGGAATTTGCAGACTTTAGATCCAACCCAGTTTGGCTTTGTCAAAGGCAGATCATGCCTTTTAAACTTGGTTGACTTTTTCGAAACAGTCACCAAGGCCATTGACGAGGGAAAGGCAATCCATACAGCCTACCTAGACCTGGCGAAGGCCTTCGATACAATACCTCACTCGGGTATCATTGAAAAACTCATCAACTTAAATGTAAACCCATACATTACAAGATGGGTTGCAAACTGGCTGAGTGACAGAACCCACAGGGTCAGAGTTGCTGGCGCCATGTCAGACTCAAAGCCTGTCACAAGTGGTGTCCCACAGGGCTCAGTCCTGGGCCCACTCTTGTTTGGCATCTACTTTTCTGAAGTACAAGCAAACACAGGAGGGTTATGGCTGACACAGTTTGCAGATGACTGCAAACTGGGCGCCGAAGTTGAAAACACATCCGACACAGATATCCTTCAGAAGGGTCTCACAGAAATGGATAACTGGTGCCAGAGCCATGGCCTTAAGTTAAATGCCAAGAAATGCATAGTCATACCCTTCGGGAAAAATAAGGTTACCCCTAGCTACCATATAGGTGGCAATCCCCTGAACACAGAAGAAGTTATTAGGGACCTGGGAACCCAGGTTGACAGTAGCCTTTCATTCGACACTCATATTGCTAAAGTAGTTAGGAAGACCTTCTACATTGCCCACCTTATCATGAAGGGATTCACATCTAGATCAAGGGAAGTCATAGTCTCCCTATACTCATCACTCATCAGACGAATGATCGAGTACAATGCCCCATTCAGAATGTATCTGACCCGACACTTGCAGCAGCTGGAGAGGCCACAAAAGTTCCTCACCAAAAGGATAAAGGGTCTCAAAAATCTGTCTTATGCTGCCCGACTGAAAGAACTCCAGTTATATTCAGTTGCTTACCGCTTGCTCATAGGTGACCTATGCCTGACATACAAGGCCATGTCAAACCCAGATTTGATGAACATGCTTCATCTCAAAAAATCTAGATCCCTCAGAGCCACAAGGGCGGGAGACTTAAACCTCGACACGGTTATTAATAGGACGTGCTGGAGGGATAGATTCATCACCCAAAGACTCCCTGTGCTGTGGAACAAAATCCCGGTTTATGTGAGGCAGAGCACCTCGCTGGCCTTGTTCAAGAGGAATCTTGACCAATGGATGGGAGATCGCAGATACACCCCAGGGGTTACCTCAGTGTCACTGCTTGACAGAGGCACAGCTAAATAATGGGCATAGTTTCTCCAAATTAAAGGGGTGGCGTAAGCCACAAAACTATGGGCTAGGCTTATAAATGCCCTCGGGCAGATAGCCTAGTATGAACCTATGAACCTATGAACCTATGTAAGCAGCAATCGCCTCAGTCTTGGATCCCCTTGCAGAAACTATAGGCCTAAATGGTGGGTTGTGCATGTTTTTATGTATTTTGGGGATTCCAAAAATGGATGGAATAATTGGAAACTCAACTGATAAATATGTAAATTCCTCCTTGTTAATACTTCCATCCATTAAATATTCATATAACAACCAGTCTATCTTAGTGTATGCTCTATGTACTTCGTGCTTTCTTACTTTTTCGTAAGTATTACTATCCTCAAGCAAAATTGACATCCTATTGTAGTAGTCTGTGTTGGTCATAATAACCACACCACCTCCTTTATCCGGTTTCATTATTCTGTATTTGTCTGACATAGTAAGTTCTTTAAGGCAAAATGTTTCTGCTGGTGTGAGGTTGTGTTTTATATGTAACTTACTGGTTAAAACTCTTCTGATCTGACTTTCACATAGTTTTTCAAAAATGTGTACCATAAAATTCTGTGGAGGTATAAACGTACTACTACGTTTAAAAGTAAAATTTCTAGACTCACAAGAAGGATCCTTGTTAATTGAAAAAAAGATTTTTAAGTTCAAAATTCTAGTGTATAATTTTAAGTTGATCAATAATTTGCCAATATCCAGTTTAAAAGAAGGTACAAATGTAAAATCTCTGCCAAGAAGGGCTAAATGGTCTTTTCCAAACTTTTTATCAGTAAAATTGTAGAGACTGAAGCCCCCTTCGGTGATAATAGAACAATTGTTGTCGTAAAATAAACTAACTGGGTTTGATATTGTTTCAAATTCAAATGCTTCATTTGCATAATTTGCTGCATTAGCAAACCGACTGTCACTTGTAAAATCACTCATTTGAGAAACCACACTTGGTATACTATTTTCTCTTTCATCAATTAGTTCTGTTATGTGTGATGAATCTATCTGCGCCAAGAGTTGGCTCTGTATACTGTTCTGTTGTAGTTTTTGTTCTGCTGATGATTGTAACTGCCTTGTCGATCCCGTAACCTTTCTGATCTCCTGAGAGTGGGTTGCTCTAAAAAAACCCCTGCCCTTCCTCATCATTAAATATGTTAATGTTGTTACCGCCTCTGTACGGTTGCTCATTAGGGGGAGTTGAATTAATTTCTGTGTTAGAGTCAAAATCAGTGGGTTTTAAAATACGTTTCATATTCTTGTATTCTTTAAAATGTACATAAACTTTTTTGTTCTTGTAATCATGGGTGTCTCTATTGATCTTATGGTTTTTAATATCTAATCCTTTGTTAATGAATTTGTCCATATCTTTAAAGATGTTTTCTAGTCTAAACTTGTTGTGTTCATATAGAAGATCCTGTCGTATACTCTTATCTAGTAAACACAATTGTTCGTTTAAAGCTGTTAATTTGACATTGTTGTTACGTATAGTTAGCTTTACCAGTTCCAAACCAGTCTTGTCAAATAGTTGTAGTAACTCTTCAAATAAAACAGTACCTTCTTTGAACCCATGTGGTAGTTTGAAAACCCGTAGTCCTTTGGGAACTTGTCCTAGTTCAACAGATCTTTCTAGGAAAACATTGTCCATTTGTAATGATTTATAAGTCCTAAGGACTCGTTCAAACTCCTTAATTTGTGTGTTCAGACTACCCATGTCTCTGTATGTGGAATCTTGCCTGTCGCACAGTGAGGGAGCTGCAAGAAAATGTTTTAAATCCAAGTGGAACATTTCTTCTCTTGTGGTAGTAGTACCTCGCACACCTCCATTCAGTCCATCCCTAGTGTTCATCATGGAGTTGAGAGGTGGATCTACACAATTGTTGCTTCCTGTATTGGCCACACCTCTAATGGGACTCCTAGAACGATGTCTAGCTGACAGTCAATGTATACTAGTATTTGGTGTAGAATGAAGGGTGTACAACCTCTCCTGTGAATCGGAGACTAAAACGTCTGTTTCCACTGGGCTCTTCTGAATCCTGTCGTGAAGTGCCTTAATAAGCTTCTGAGTAAGTTCAATATGCTCGAGAAGCAGCCGATCCATGTTAACACAACCAGTATTCCAAATACAGAAAACAATTGCCCACGATTAAAGGCAGTAGTTAGCGATTGAAAATGAATTCCAATCCACGTTGCAATAATGAGTAGTGTACAGTGAATAAAAAGTTCTGAAAAAGGCAACCAAGCTCACGGAAAAAGTTCCGATACACGTAAAAATAGTGAGTGGTATACAGTAAATAAAGTTCTGCATAGGTAACCAAGTTCACAATAAGAATTTTGGTAAGTTCTTGTTGGATTGATGAAACCAAGGGATGGCTGACAGACACTAAAACGATACCAAAAACCTGTTGTAGTTGACGGTCATACAGTTTAACACACCAGTTGGAAAACGGATGCTGAGAGACGAACCTTGAAGAGCAGTTAAAATGATGACTGGTAAGCTAAAAGCCACTCAGCAAACCATAGAAACTGGTTTAAACAATTTATTGACATAAAGTAAAATAAAATAAAAAAGAAAACGACCATCCAATTTAAATAACTTTCCAAAATATACAACTGAGTACTAAGTGCTTTCACCCTGTCTCCATAGAAGGGGTAGTCTCTGTGTTACATTATCTATCTCTCCAGCAGGTCCTATTTATATCACAGGCAAGGTTTATGTCTTTAGAACAGGTAATTCTGGTGCTGTTTGTTTTGTGGATCTGCAGGAGGTCCATCAGAGTTGGGCCTGACAATGCCCTGTATGCCAGGCATAGATGACCCCTCAAAAGCCTGTAGGAGACAGAATACAGTAATAGGGCCTTGAGATGGTCTGCATAGGACATATTACTTATGCCCTGTATACTTTTAGTGAGGAACCTCTGTGGACATTCCAATGTTGGATATGCCTGGTTGGGGTGCATACCAAAGGGGGCATTGTACTCAATGATAAGTCTGATGAATGCCGAATACAGTGGAACAATGACTTCCTTGGATTAGATGCCATTCCTTTGTTTATAAGTTGCACAACATAGAATGATTTCCTCACCACTGTAGACACATGATGATCAAAGTCTAGATTACTATCTATGTGTGTCTGTAAGTCCCTGAATACTTGGTCAACTCTAAGGGGTGTGTTGTCAATATGATAGTTACCAGGGATGGATGGCTTCCCAAAGGATACTATTATGTATTTCTTGACATTTAGTTTTAGTCCATGGCTCTGACACCAGTTGTTTGTCTGAGTCAGCCCCTCCTGTAGAACATTTGTGTCAGTGTGAGATTCAATGACAGCTCCTAAGTTGCAATTATCTGCAAATTTAGTCAGCCAGAGACCACTGACATTGGCCTTGACTTCTGAGAAATAAATGCCAAAAAGAAGCAGTCCAAGGAATGATCCCGGAGGGACTCCACTTGTGGCTGGCCTCTTTGTAGAGGTGGACTCCCCAATTCTAACTTTCTGGGTCCTGTCCGTGAGCCAATTGGTTATCCACCAGGTGATATATGGTTTGTACCTAACCTTCTGAGTTTGTCAGAAATGCCTGAGTGAGGTATTGTGTCAAATGCCTTGGCCAGATCAAGGTAGGCAGCATGAATAATTTTCCCCTCATTTCTTGCTTTGGTTACCTTCTCAAAGAAGTCCACCAGGTTGCCCTTGACAAAACCAAACTTGGTTGGGTCCAGTGACTGGAGGTTTGCTATATCTCTGTTGATCATCTCCATGATAATTCTTTCCATGGCTTAACATTAAGCTGGCTGGGAAATGTAACAGTGAAAATATTGTTTACAGAGCCCAGTGCTCTGTGCCAATTTTTTTTTACATATAAAAGACTATTTCTAAGTTTGAAAGGAAGATAGTCCAACACACATCTGAAATTAGAAATAGACTATCCCCGGGATTCATGAAGCTCAGCGCAAGGCCGGCGTTAGGCTTGCGCCGACCATGTAGCGTGAAGATGGCACAGTAGCGCCAAATGCATATTAATGAAGGCACGCTGCCACCACAGCCACGTGCATAGGAAAGGAGCACGACTGCATAGGACGTGTCAAAGTGCCGCATGGAGGCGTAGAAATGTCAGCTGTCGACGTGCAACCTAAAATGCTTGCATATAACAATTTTCAAGCAATAGTAATCACATCTGTCAGTGTCCATGGATACTGAAACGTATGCAAAGCATGTAAGACAGTTCCTGCGAACACAAAATGAAGCAAACACAAATGCACGGTAGGGAATAACGGGTTCCTATCCCGCGAACAAATTACATTGAAAACAGTGTGCCCGCAGTCCAATGCAGTGTAGATAGTTATACCAAGTAGAAGTGAAACACATCATATGTTAGCACGCCACTAATAGGTACGTCCAGCCCAGTGGTCAGGGTCACCTGCTGACCCATATTTTGAGGGAGGGTACACAGCTGGGCAGATGTGTCCATAACAAAAAACATGATAAATGTACATATCTAGCCACCGTATGACCTAATTATATCCCACAATGCATGTAATAGTCACATACAATAGGTATGTCCGTATTTCACATACCAAATGTGACAGGAAATAGAATAAGCATGTAAACAAAACAGAAGGAGCATATAAATTGCTACAACAATAAGGCAACATGTAGGCTGAAAGGAACAGTATTATCTGTACTGTTGACTGTGGGTACGTGTTGTCCAGTACATTCGGATATGTGTCCAGAATATATCCCATTCTGGACATAGGAAAAGGTGGCATCCTACCAATGATTAGAACAGTCGGCCAAAATCCACACATCAGCGGTCCAAGCCAAACTTGTCAGGATGTGTCACAGTTGAACGGGTATTACCCGGGTATACCAACCATGTCAAGAAAGTTAAGTATGGGCATGTACCTATGTGTGGGAGGTATAGCATGTGGAAAGTCAAACATGGCAGGGTAGTCCACACAACCATACAGGTACCTGACATATGTAGGGTATGCAATGTGTTACCTTGACCGTGTCATGGGCCATCAGCCAAAACAGTGATGATGGAGTGTCAGGAATATGTGTGTGTGGGGGGGATGGGTAATGGTATAATCCTCCAAGGTGACACTGTGTCGTATGCAGAATAGGTGAACTGGAGGTGTATGGAGGAGCACCGGGTGAAGCAGAAAGAGACACAAAAACATGTATACACATATGCAATACAACAAGACAGGCCATACTGTAGAACACAATCCCACAAACATATGAATATTAAAATGTGCGATACAAATGTATAGACATGTCACCGGCACATACCCACAGATTGGTCCTGATGGAACTGGCCATATCAAATGCAACACACCTGGATGCATAATGGACCATCCAGCATCCCCTCCACAGCACACAACCCGCTCCCATACCTGAACGTTCACCAAATCCAGCCATACTTGGCCTACTGGTTAGGTGCAGCCACATCTACACATGGTGACCACTACACATATGTAGTAGGTAGTGTCACCCTAGGCAGTTGCAGGATTGCAAACTATGTATCCCTTGCACGTAAAACCCCCAGCACATTTTCATAACGCCAGAAGAATGTTCGGTATTTGTCTTGTTTTGGTCTTGTTCAATTTTTGGGATATCCCTCATGGGATAAGTAACCTGTGTAAACATTAGAATGGGTATGAAGACACGAAGTCCAGTCCTGTAGATATCTGGACACAAGTTGGAATGTGCAGTAGTGGTGCACGAGACTCTCCAGCCCTAGATGGTCATGCAGAACCTACTACCCAGGATCAAACACCTGCCCATGATGCACGTGTCCCGAGAGAATATATTGCACACATTCGCATAGTGGCACATGGTATAAGGGTGATGAAGGCAGGATACCCCCTGATCCACTGTGTGAGGGACAATTAATGTGTGTGTAGGCGTGACTTGACCAACAATGATACAATGCCAAATGTCCTGTGATTGTAGGAAATAACTATGTACCATACTGCATGTAACAGTTGCCTAAAGCGGTCACGTCAGGATAGAATAAAAGTATTTGTAGAAGAAACAGGCAAACAACAAAAGTGCCAAAGGTATAAGGCTCACAGCTAGGAAACAAATTAATGTTCTAAACCTGCACTGACCATGGCTATGTGTTGGCCCAAACAATCTGGTGTCCGCAGTAGGGTTACTACTTGTCCTGCTTTGCGAGGGACAGTCCCTCTTTGGACAGTTGTATCCTGACAAAATACATTGCAAATGGCAAATGTTCTGGGATTGTAGGACATAATTATGTCCCATATGTTATGTAATAGTTGCAGAAAATAATTATTTCAGTATCTAAAATACCTAAATGTTACAAGAAACAAATAAGCAACTAAACCGCTACAACAATAGGCTTTTATGTAGGCAAATAAGTAAAGTTCTATCCTTTGTACTGACCGTGGGTATGTGTCAGCTTGTAAAATCTGATGTGAGTTCTGAAAATGTCCTATCTTGGCCATTTGAAAAGATGGTTGGTGTACTTATGTGTACGGACCTCTGTGATACTCGGGGCCCAGAATACATCCCAACCTGTACATATGACAATGTCAACGCTACCAATGGTCAGAGCATTTGCACAATAACTGTCCAACCTCTTAACCACTCACAAAGCCAGTGACCTTTGGGGGAAAGGTGTTGAATGAGAATGACTACTTACAACAATGAAGAGTAATAGACGCATTTAACTGCAGAAAATTAGTAGTATTACGAATCTGTCAACACGTTCCAAGTTAATAGTATTAATATGGTAGAAGTATCCATGATTGTCCCTGAGTTGTCATAGCCTTGTCCCTGTCACTGTAGAAACGAGTCCCCGAGTATCACAGAGTACACCAACCAACTGTCACATCTGTTGACAGGACTATTGCATACCTGTAGTGAATTTATAACAGATGTCCAGAATAATA
Organism: Protopterus annectens; assembly: GCF_019279795.1. Lineage (NCBI taxonomy): Eukaryota > Metazoa > Chordata > Ceratodontiformes > Protopteridae > Protopterus > Protopterus annectens. The sequence continues at coordinate 751,532,711 of NC_056743.1, forward strand.
TTAATTTTATCTATAAATGAATGAAATAGTCAAATGGGAAGGGAAACACATGGAAACAACCCCCCAACCTGCATTATGTAGTGGAACCACTCCCCGCCCTAAATTATGTAGCACCAACCCAATAATGTGGTCAGAAGTGCCCAAACACCTGCATCTGTAAACACAGATAGAATGTTAAAATCTGGACTAACTCTGTCCATGTGCTATGTCTGATCTTTGAACAGATAAAATAAAGTTACTGTGCTATCTTCTCAAGCAACTGAATGAGGAAACACAGTAAAAGACGGCTTCAGCCAGACGTTTATTGAAACAACCAGAAACAAAAAAGGTGCATAAGTCCAGAGTTAAGCGCTTTCACCTATCAGATGTAGGCTTCATCAGAACTCATTCATTTTGATAATACGCCATTTTAAATAACCTTTTTGGCGTGAAACTATACAAACATTTCCATTTTGCTTAAAGTTGTACTGTGCCAATATTTAAAATCAACAAATGTGTTTAATCAATGAGACTTAAAATCAAATAAATATATTAAATATATATGCTACCACACAAAACATTACCTCATCTATACTTATACTATTAATGTCCTTTGTATCAACAAAAGTTTTAAATAGATGAAATATGCAACATTAATTTTAGAAACAATTCATATACTGTATAAATTACTAACGGTTGCAAAATTTTGACAATTATAACAAGGGAAAAGATGGGTTCCCCAATAGAAAAACTGTCAGTAATTTAGCTTTAAAGGACAAAATTTATAAAATGGGAAATTTAATGTGCAAATTAGACAATATTAAAATTGAAAATGCCTATTTACATAAGTGTGTTACTCTAAAGGTAGTCCCAATGGGTCTACATTTTTTTAAATTACCTTTGGGTATTGACATCAATGATGCTATTATAAAGGATTTTAATGAATTTTTTGATGAATGTGGTTTTAAGTACATGAAAATGTTGATTAAGTACAATGATGAGCAACTATTGGAACTTATTAGGGAGGTTGAAAAATTGAACTTGGAGATAGAAAGTGATTTATTGTTTGATGAATGGAATAACTTATATCGGAAACAATTTACGATAGTTGAAAAGAAATCTAAAGTAGTTCATGAAAGAAAATGTAAGAAAATTAATAGAGACTTGATGCAGTATAAAGACAAAAGAGTATATAGATGGAACAATGAAGGGGGTAATAAAACTTACAAGCATACCTTTTATGATGACCAATTTTATAGAAATGAGGGTGGAAACAGAGGGGAAGGGGAATGATATCTAGATGAAGGAAATAATGAAGTTTATGATGACCAGGAATGGCACAAACAAAATTTTCAGAGGAATTGGAATCCCCAATATTGGAAAAAAGTGGGATTCAGGAAAGGGAACTACAACCGAGGTCAGAATCAGCAACAAATGAATTACAAGGGGATGAAATGGAATGGGTATTAAAAACTACGAACAATGGGAACTGTGATATGGAAGAAAATGTTACAGAGATGGATAGTGGGACACACAAATTTAATGAGTTTAAAATTTATAATTTTACAAATTTTAAGGTTGATGAGGTTCATCACAAACTACTATCCAAAGGAATGAAGTTTATTCCTACCCCAAAATATGATTTGGTTGATCATTTGATAGAAACCAAATTATATACACGTAAACTTAATTTATCTGTTATGTTTCAAAACAAAAATAAGAATAATCAAGGATTAGATGGAGATGACACCTTGTTAAAAAGTAAAAGTTTATTTGTTCCATATATGAACCCCATGATTGAGTTGTTTGAAAAACAGGTACATAGGGACCTATACAAGTTCTCCGGTACAGCAAAGAAATTTAAAATTAAGGACAATTTGTCCAAAGAAGAAAGAGTGGAGTTAAGAAATTTGAGAAATAACAACAACATACGTATTATGAAGCCGGACAAGGGAGGGGGGATTGTTATTTATGACCAAATGGAATATACTGTTAAGTTAAATACTATTCTTACTGGAACAGGCAATTACGAAATGGTTTCTTTGAATGAAATCAATATTGCCTATCAGAGGATTAACTCCTATTTAGAGGAATTTTGGATTGATAACCGTATTAACAATGATATATATAATTATTTAAAGGTGCAGTACCCTAAATTGGCGGTACTGGTGGGCATCCCAAAAATTCATAAAGATCCAGTCAATCCCCCCTTTAGGCCAATAGTGTCAGGTAGTAGGGCAAAAACCTTTCCATTAGGCAAGGCGGTTGACATTTGGCTCAAGGATATTTACTTGGGTATACCCCATTTATTAAAAGATTCATGGGATTTCTTAAGAAAATTTCCCACACAAACTGATACAAGTAATCTTTACTATGTGACTATAGATGTCATTGATCTATTCTCCTGTATACCCAATAGACAAGGTTTGGAGATGTTTTGCGAAAGCATTAGGAAACATACCAACCTTGACTGGGATAAAACGTGTTTGATTATGGATTGTATGTCACTTGTTTTGGAGAATAATTTTATATTATTCGAAGGAGAATATTTCAAACAATGTAAGGGGGTGGCAATGGGTTCTGCAAGTGCCCCCATATTTGCCAACCTTGTAATGTTATATTGGGAAGAAGAAATTTTATTTAAAAGTGTATTTTTCACGCACATTCTTCATTACACTAGGTTTCTGGACGATATTTACATTTTATGGAAAGGCAACATTAACGAACTTAATGAATTCATTACTTTTATTAACAATAGTAGTGACTTTTTGAAATTCACTTACACTATTAGTAATGAAGGTTTACCGTATCTTGATACTATTGTATCTCATGATGAGGAAGGCTTCAAATCAAATATTTACAGGAAGAATACTTTCTCCAATGATTATTTACAATATGATAGTAATCATCCTAGGAAGATGTTGCATAATATTTTTAAGGGTCAATTAATCAGAGCGGCTAGAATGACATCTAGACATGATGACATTCTAGCTGAAGTTGAGCATATAACTAATATGTTTATAGAGAGGAAATACAACAAAAAAATGTTGCACGATGTCAAACAATATGTTATATCTCAGAGGGAGACTAGATATCAACCAATTCTAGGAGTTAGCCCTCCGACAGACCATGAGGTAGATTCCAACTCAACAAGCAAATATAAAATGGCTTGTATTTTACCATATACTCCTTTTGTTAACATAGTCAAGGAAATATTGGTGAAACATTGGGGCATTTTCCAAGTGAATCCTGAATTATCTAGAATATTAGGGGACAAACCACTTATAGTGTATAAGATGTCACATAATTTGAAAAAAATTTTAGAAATAGGTAATACAACTAATACTAGAAGCGGAGAATGTGGAGCATTAACCTCCACTAAAAGATGTGGAAATTGCAACCAATGTAGGTTTATTATGGGTTATATGGAATTTATTTTAGACAATAGTAACAGGACAGTAATTAGACTTGCCAAGGGCAACTGCAATACATCCTATGTTGTTTATATTGCTAAATGTGTTGAATGTCCAGCATACTATGTTGGCAAGACTGAGAGGGCTTTTAAAAGAAGAATCTACGACCATTCATACTGTATCAGAAGGAAAGATACAAACAATGCTTTGTACAGACATGTAGAAAGTAATGGTGACCAACATAGTTTCAAATTTGGCATTTTAGAACATATTAAACCAGATCCCAAAGGGGGCAATACTAAGGATTTATTAAGCTATAAAGAGATATGGTGGCAGCTATACACTGATGCTGCTACATCACCAGGACTGAATGACACTATTGCCGTAAAACCCTTGTTGACTAGATAATGTGATAAATGTAGTTTTCCTCATACAATTAATTTTAAATACTTTATTTTAAACACCAATTTTAAACACTGAAAGCTGTTTCCTAGTATAATTCACATCTAACATTTTGTCTTAGTTAATGTCATATATTAGTGTTATTAATTAATTAATTCTACACATATTTATTATATTTTAATATTGATTATTATGTATTTTAAAAAAATATTTATAGTATATCACACACGAATATTAATAAAGTGTATTAGCATGAGTTGATTATTTACACACAATTTTGCACATTATTTCCCTATATTACATTTACATTAAATTCTTATATTTATATAGTTGAGCAATTGTTACAGTTTTTTATATTTATTTTTTACATTCAATTTTTTAACACTAATTTTTTAACATAAGTATTCACAAACAATTTATTATGCTATTTTTGATTTTTAACAACAGAGTTTTTAATGAATTTGCGATTATATTTATGGAATTTTGCAACCGTTAGTAATTTATACAGCATATGAATTGTTTCTAAAATTAATGTTGCATATTTCGTCTATTTAAAACTTTTGTTGTTACAAAGGACATTAATAGTATAAGTATAGATGAGGTAATGTTTTGTGTGGTAGCATATATATTTAATATATTTATTTGATTTTAAGTCTCATTGATTAAACACATTTGTTGATTTTAAATATTGGCACAGTACAACTTTAAGCAAAATGGAAATGTTTGTATAGTTTCGCGCCAAAAAGGTTATTTAAAATGGCGTATTATCAAAATGAATGAGTTCTGATGAAGCCTACATCTGATAGGTGAAAGCACTTAACTCTGGACTTATGCACCTTTTTTGTTTCTGGTTGTTTCAATAAACGTCTGGCTGAAGCCGTCTTTTACTGTGTTTCCTCATTCAGTTGTTTGAGAAGATAGCACATTAACTTTATTTTATCGGTTTGTTTTTTTTTTCCTCGCAACACTTGGATTCTGTAGTTGATCTTTGAACAGAACCAGAGCAGTTCTAGTCACCAGTCGGACAAGCCTAAACCCAGACCAGCACATGAACACCCTAACAATCAAAATGCATATGTGCGAGGACTATAAGCATAGGAGTTCTGAATATCCGTAAAGTGAGTAGACTTGCAGCACGGGTCCAGAGCAGTAGGAAACAGGGAATGTCCTAATTATAGTACTGTGGTTTTCCCAGCAGGAGAATGGATGCCTGCTGTGTAAGGGAAGTGGTGAGGCGTATGTCAGAGTAGCTATGAACCATGGGTATACATATAAATGAGCCAGAACACCAGTAGTGTAGTGGTTACAGCATACGCCCAATGTAAAGGCATTCCCAGTTTAAGTATGACTATAGCACATATTAATTGTGTAATGAATGCCTCTGTGCTGTAAAGCCAACATTTATACATGTAAAGGTGACCGCGTTCACATGGGTCCGTTAACCTGATTCCATCAAAGTGGTACTTTCATAAGGAATAAGGCACATGTAATCCCAAATAAGTGCCTGTAAACATATGTAACTCAGAATAAGTAGATGCAAGTGCGCCTAAGTGGGTGTATGCAGCTATTAGCATAGCAAATGTATGTTGTCTTGTACAGCTGTAACTTTTATATATATAGATAGATAGATGTGTGTATAGATAAATATCCACAGACATAACAGAAATATGCACTGCAATTATCTACATATTTATCTATATATATATATATATATATATATATATATATATATATATATATATACACGTAGCTATATATAGATATGTAAGGAATGCCGAAAGATGAAAGCAAACATAAGGGTTTTGAACAGAATCCAGAGCAAGTAAGGAATTATGAAGTGCTTGCAGCGTATGCCACATAAAGCTGCACAAGTGTGAGTAGAGCACCGCTCTTCACACCACAGGCAGGGTTATACCAGTGGCCATGACATTGTTGAAGTGCTACGTCAGCATTGTAAACAGATAGAATGTAGTACATGTTGCAACCACCTACACTTGTAACCCGCAAATCGTTCGTAATCCATAACACCAGGAAAGGCACATATGTGCAAATATGAATGGATGGTGAGCCTGTGAATGCACGAGGCGGTACAAAATGTGTGTAGGGCTCTAACGCTCATGAGAGAGCAATGTGTAAAGGTGTGTCATGGCTGCGATATCAGGTGTATAATGGCTGTTATGCATGGAAACTCAACACAGGTGTGCAGGAGAAACTATGGATATGCGATTATGGACACAGGAGTGCTAGGGTATGTTGCGCTGGGTGCAATGGAGTGGCCCATGGAGGTCAGCTAGTACATAGGTGTGATTCCCAGATAGAGTGTCGTTTGCGTGGAGACATGCGTGAATGGGCATATCGTTGTCAGACGTTGTGCGTCAGGGCTGGCAGCCTGGCACGTAAAACCTATACGCCACCCATGAGCGGAAAGGAGTTCTGCTGTGACAACCCCAAATTGGGAAAAGCAGAAAGACACAACTACATGAAGACAACAATATGTTGATGTACAGTCACAGTAACACAAACACACATCCTATTAACAGTAATAATATGAATGTGCACAGAAACAAACACAGTAGCAGGAATAATAGGCTGAGCATACGAGTAATAGGTTGAATGACACTGTATCACATCCCAGTTAGCAGCAGCACCCCAGACATGAAAAACGTGTGACATCTGTCTGCTGTATAACATGCAATATACTGAGCACAAGTTCACCGGAGTGAAGTGTCGGTGTCATAATGACTAAGGCAATAGTATGATGTTGAAGCAGAGATTAAAACTCAATACGCATGTGTAAGTGTTCATGTCCGGGAAATGTATAGGTTAACGGACACACAGATGTATATATAGATAAAAACGTATATATACATATATCTATATTAATTTACATACACATATATATTCATACGGATAGATATATACACACACAAGGATATACTACGGATATATATAGATAGATATATATACACAAACAACAGGTACTGATATAAACACATACACACAAAACAAAATATATATGTCAGTGTAGATATACACATGTACATAAATAGGTTACTTCACAGCAATTAGGGGTAACATATTTACAGCCCAGGCATATGTGACTGGGAGGTCCAATAAATAAACATTGTACCCCCCACATCGCCCAGCTAGGCCGGACAGACATACAGACAGGAAATACAGATCAATAGACTGCCGCTGTCCAAAACATCAGTAGGAAAGTACCAGTGGGAGAGTTCTGCAAGGTCTACACTTCAAACTTGGATAACAGTGTCCCTTGCGGGACCCCAAAAATTCAGGGTACGTGTGAATCTGCTGACATTAATATGAGCAGGATGTAGGTGTACATGGAACAGTAGGTTGTGCAAGTGTGATAATACATGGGTTGACAAAACATACGACATGTGTCCCGTGACGGGGAGAGTGGGCAATGTGTAGGGGTGTGCTCATACCCCTGCTGCGCTTGCAGTAAGTATTTGTTATGACTGCTGTAGAGGGGTGCCAGGTAGGTGGACCATGGGTATGCATTAATGGGCTTAAGTATGCAGGTGCTGGTTGGCAGACATGTAGTAGGCCCACCCAGTGGAAGTCATTAATATTCCTGTGTGGGCATAGCATATGCCTACACCTCCTAAACCTGAAGAGCATATCTACCGGATAGTCTGTAAACCATCAGGGGAATACATAGAGACCAAATCAGTGGTGTGTACCTGATTAGCATGGATGTCCATAGTTATGAATCAGAATGTAACAAAGTCCAACTAAACACTGCCAGAACTAGTGATATTAGGTGAACAGGTGGTGGAATACAGGTAATGACAGATGACAACATATATGAGTCATAAACAGCATGTACCTCGACAAACATGAATGAATACATATGCTCTGTGACTTTGAATGTGTCTGGTTAATAGAACCAATCGTCTAAATGTGTCCCACAGGGTGTTATGCATTGTTCCTGATACAGTGTTCATTCACACCCATTGGTATGTGAGTTCTGCTACTGACGGAAAGTGCATAATTTGCTGACCACCTTAGGTAGATGATAGCATAATAGAAGAGGTTCAACACCCATACGCCTGCGAGGGACACACCCATCTGGGCAGTTGTGTCCTGAAAAATGACAGCTATGGCACATGGCCTGTGAGTTCAGGAATGGAGGCTATATAGTGTGTGTAGTGGTGTCAGACATCAATTTGTTGTATCAGTAACAGCTACATGTAATAGGAAACAGTATTATTAATTATAATGCTACATGAATAACCTTAACGTATGCAAACCGTGGAAGTCGTCCATTTACTACTGGCTGCAGGTATGTGTTGCCTTGACACGTGCTAGCTCTACATATAGGGTCTATAGGGCTGCCACCATTCTGAATGGCCAAAGTGGAACCTGCTCTGTAGAAATGCCAGATGTACCAGGGCAGAACATACCTACAGCCATGCATAGTACAGAAATATACATATCGGAACAAATCAAAGCATAGTCTAGCAGCAGTAAAGTTGCTTATGTTACTACATATGACATATCGACGTGTCAGGTATACAAGACCTGTAACAAGCAACCAGTACAGACACGTACAACATGAGAATGTCCCCTAATCAGGACAGTTGCAATGGCTAGAGTATTGTCCATACCACTCAACCGTCCCTGAATGTCAGGTACATCCCTGAGTTTGACTGAAAGTTTAACTCTGTCCCTCTTAATCCCTCCTAAAATTAGTAGCTGTTGAAAGAAAGGTGGTGAATTACACTTACTGACTAATGACAATAAGTAAGAGTTATAAACAACTGTTACCTCAGAATATGTGTATTAAGTCATATGCTCTGATTCTGCCAATGTTTCAAGTTAATAGCACTACTTTTGCAAAAGTGTCCCTGATTTTTCTTGACCTGTCCCTGATTCTTTAGAAATGTGTCCCCGACTGGTGGAGAGTTCTGGTATTGTCACATGAGATATACGTGATGAGGGACTGTCCCATGCAAAGTGGGAAAGGTGTCACTCCTACAGTCTCCCGTCGTGCAATCTGAAAGGTGGACAATGTGCAGTAGGTATGCGGTAGCATGACTCGGTGGACAGCTGCATTAACAAACTCAAGTCACATGTCAGCATTGCAAAGTATCGGTTCCCATGTATCAGGCAGATGGGAGCAGATTGTATGAGGAACATGCATATAATGTGATTACGTCACTGGACAGGCCACCGAGTCCATACAGTCGAATGCCTGCCGTCGCAAAATGGTTACAAATACCTGATACTGTAGTCATGTAGTCCAATGTAATACGCATCACAAGGGATCGCACACACCCAGCGTGAGTGACAAATGTAAGCAGAAATGTTGGTGAGCGAGCGGCTGTAAGCGTGTTTGTCTACCAGTATGCCAGTAGTGCACTGTCAAAGAAGTGTGGAGTCTAAACATGTATAAGGTGCTGTGACCAGAGGTCAGCAGTGCTTAACACTGTGCACACCCACGCACAACTGCTCACACCTGCTGGAATGTGCCTTACCCAGTCTGTATCCAAAGACGTCAGCCTGTCCGCAAACAAAGAATCGCCATATACACGTGATGGTAGAAGTACCCTGCGCACATAGCTCATGTGAATTAACAATAGACCATGGCATATGTACAGACAATAGACCACACACACACACACACCATACAGTGCAGACTTCCAACAGTATAGCAATGTACTGGCAGATATGTCCGGACCACTGGTGTATGCATGCCTGGCCGTCCTGTGTTTCAGTGTGTGAGCATGCCCAGTATGACTGTTACGCATGTTGTCGGCCAACATTACCATCATACTGTCATGTGTGTGAGCATGCCAAGTATGGTCAACTGTATTGCATATGTCACATGTCCAGATAGTTAGTACTGTGTTGCTGACCCCTCCGTTCTACACAGACAGTTGTCATGCTGTGTCTGCAGGGTAGCTAATGGTCATGTGGCATTGACAATTGCTACATGTCTGCATAGCATGGGGGGGACATCCAACCACAACCACAGTCCTACACAGCACCGTGGATGGCGCACATGACTCTCACATGTGTAGGTTTGACGGGGGGCACAGCCAACAATTGTACACATCTGCCGATACTGTACTGGTATGCCAGGTACTCCATGTCAGTGTGTGGACCTACCTAAATTGCTGGTTGGATGGATACCAGGGTGCGTCAGTTCCCAGCTTTAATTACCAGCACAGTGGTATTGGACGTCCTAGCTTACACAACCTACATCAAACTTCCTGGCCTGCTGTCATCTGTGTGTGTCTTAGGGGGTTGGGATCATTCATTGGGCATATCCATAGGCCATTGTATATAATTTGTCTGTATTGGTCCACATCTGTCCAGCTGCATGGAACATGTGTGGGCTGTACAGACACACATGATGGTCAGTCCATAATCTGCAGTGGGTTAGGACACCCTGTGTACTACAGGCTACCATTGTGACCCCTGTATGTGCTGCAGAGGTCATGGTGCCACTATGGATGTGTACTGTCTGCTGCCCTAACATTTGGCCACCACAGTCACTTGTATGCTCACATACATACCATAGCAATGGGTAACTACACATTCTAATACAACTGCCACTTGTTAGGTCAATAGACATACCCTGGGTGTGTTCCAGACTTGAGGACGGTGCTGGAGTGCTGCCTATGTCAGATGCATACAATGCACCTCCTACACATGGCCGAGCACAGGTACTGTCATGTTTGGCATCCATTGTACTGTGTGCAGGTCAGAGAGGGGAAATCTGTGGGTACCTACTGTGTCAGTGCATATGCCTTGTGTTGCCACTTTGCCAAGGGCAGGTCATACTGTGCACGGGCTTTCGCCGACTGTGCCCTGCTCAGGTAGTTCCTTCACCAAGTCACACTGTGCCTGTACAGGCCTTGGCAGTGGTGTTGGGCTGTGTAGCCCTGCCCCATGCTGTTCCTGCTGCAACTGTTATTGCAGGATAAGATTGTGTAGCATAGCAAATACCATAACAACTTGTATGCATGTAGCTTGTGAATACTGCAGAGCTCCAACGAATGTGTCCGGATACCAGAACTGTGAACTGAGCATCCCTAACACATGCACAAGTATATGTCTTGCCTGTGCATCCGCCTCAGTATGGTGTGAGTGTTCAGGTGTGTGTGCATTGCTGATGGGTGTCATCAGCCACAACACCAGTGTTTACCCAGCATCCCCCACTAGGAGACTGTAGGGGATGTCCATATTGGCATTGGTGTGCTACAGCTGTGTCAGAAGCCATATATCGGACACATAATAACTTCCAGGGCAGACAGCGCACACATTCAATCTCATGCCCTGGCCATCGCATATGGCTTAGCTGTTGGTGGGTATGCCCCTGCAGTGACTGTAGGCCCTACTCCACTCACCAGGTGGTGCTACGATGTGTATGTGTGTGCAGGCTATAGCAACCAGTGCCCCAGGGTAGTCATCCATGTGGGTGAACAGATGCATATTGCTGGTCTACTAATCACATGTGTTGAGGACATGTATGTGCTCACTAGCATGTGTTGACATGGCATCTGTGAACTGGTGCAATACTCTGGATGCAGATGCCTGTGAGATACCCATGATAACCCCAGTTGTGCTGTGTGAGGTACCTGTGGCTAGTACACATAGGCCAACACATACCATGGTAGCCACTGTGATGTGTATCCCTCGGCCTGTTTGATGTGTCAGGTGTGGCAGCCACAGGTCAACAAGCTGCAGTAGGAGGTCTCTGTCCACCCCATAGTGCTCCAACATCCCCAGCCCATGTAGCCCTTGGTAAGCCATACTCGGTCTATAAAGTCTTATGTCACCCCAGTAAGGATTGTTCGGCAGCATACACATCCTCACTGCCCCAGCCTCCTGCACATGTTGGTATATGTTGCCTGCTGCAGCCCGTGACATTTGGTTGGACTGTGTTGTGAAATGTCCCTGCAGGTATACACCAGTGGTGTAGAGTGCGGACGAAACCTGTGTATATGCTGCTTGCTCACATTAACGTACTGTTCATGTGCTGGCTGGCCATGTCATCTGCTGATTGTGCTGATCAACACCTGTTTGTACAGCCTGTACACCCTGACTACCCCACCACTGCTGTCATCCCTCCCAATGTCACCAGGTAGGTATAGACACACCCCTAGCTTAGGTGTGCTAAGGCAGGAGCACTCCTGAGGCACAGTACTGCAATGTACGTACAGTATGCCTGACCCCCATCCCATGCTGTCAACTATATTCAAGACCTGCACCTGGCTGACTACACACATACACTCCAGGGACCAGCAGCATACCCTGGTGATAAATCTGATACACTATAGTCAACCTCATCTGCATAGTATAGTCTTCTAATGAATAGTTATATGACCCATACCAAACCTTCAAATTAATAACCACTGCTCAGTGTCGTTCAGATCCATACACACCTGGCAACAGGTGCCTTACTATCACCATATTCGATATCCCATGGTCTTCCCAGCAACAAAATAACTGGTGTCTACACGACTACAACCTGTGGCCCTGCACACTACAGATGATGTGCATTACCACCACACCATGGCAGATATACATAGATCCCAGGTTATCACGTACAGATCATCCGGCACAAACATTCAATAGTGCTGATGTCCCCAGACATATATGTTCACATCTATGTCCACCTCTACATCTACATATATCATATATATTATTTGTATACATATATACATGGACATATATACATGGACATATATATATATATATATATATATATATATATATATATATATATATATATATATATATATATATATATATATATACATATATATATATATATATATATATATATATATATATATATATATATATATATATATATATATATATATATATATATATATATATATATATATATATATATATATATATATATATATATATATATATATATATATATATATATATATATATATATATATATATATATATATATATACACACATATACATGTACACACATATGTAGATATGGCATTTATATCACAACAGCGGACCACATGACAGCAATGCATTAGACAGGAATGAAAAGGAAACTACTTGTGCCACCTGCATCATGTAGTGTTGTTACTATCAAGGCACGTGTGTTATGTTGTGTCACATGGGTCAGACCGTATCAAGGGTAAGAGTAGGGCTGCTGACAGTTACTCACCAGAGCTATTGGCGAATGTATGTGTTGACAACCCAGTGTCTTGGCAGAATATGTGGGCTGTAGACACTATATAGGTCAGCAACAAAACACACTGAACACATCCCACAGCTAGCCACCCACAGATACCAACACATACAGTATAACTGCCAAACACACACACACCTGCCATGCCTTGGAATCGAGCACCTACCTGTCTAGTCTACCACACTACAGCATTATGCAGTAACAGAACGTGCCACCGAGTTCCAGCATCACCGCATTCCCACAGGCATACATCTAGGTGGATGACATTATCCGCAAAGGCAAAGACGCCGATAGGGAATGTATGTGGAGTGAGCCATCTAAAAGCATTACTCTGTCCCCAGACAGCTGGAAACACACACACACTTGACAGGGCTGGGAGTCGAACATACACCTAACTACCTTATCACACAACAGCATTACACAGTTACAGAACGCGCTATCGAGATTACTGGTACATAGCAATCCCAGAGGCATATTTCTAGGTGGATGACATCATCCGCAAAGGCAAAGATGCCGATAGGGAATGTATGTGGAGTGAGATGTCTAAAAGCATTACTCTGTCCCCAGGCAGCTGTAAACACACACAGACACACTTGGCAGGGCTGGGAGTCAAACATACACCTAACTACCTTATCACACTACAGCATTACGCAGTTACAGAATGCGCTATCGAGATTATTAGAACACAGCACTCTCAGAGGCATACTTCTAGGTGGATGAATCATCCGCAGAGGCAAAGACGCCGATAGGGAATGTATGTGAAGTGAGCCGTCTAAAAGCATTACTCTGTCCCCAGGCAGCTGGAAACACACACTTGGCAGGGCTGGGAGTCGAACATACACCTAATTACCTTATCACACTACAGCATTATGCAGTTACAGAATGCACTATCGAAATTACTGGTATACAGCACTCCCAGAGGCATATTTCTAGGTGGATGACACCATCTGCAAAGGCAAAGACGCCGATAGGGAATGTATGTGGAATGAGACGTCTAAAAGCATTAATCTGACCCCAGGCAGCCGGAAACACACACACACATGGCAGGGCTGGGAGTCGAACATACACCTGACTACCTTATCATACTACAGCATTACGCAGTTACAGAATGCGCTACTGAGATTACTGGAACACAGCACTCCCAGAGGCATACTTCTAGGTGGATGACATCATCCACAAAGGCAAAGATGCAGATAGGGAATGTATGTGGAGTGAGCCGTCTAAAAGCATTACTCTGTCCCCAGGCAGCTGGAAACACACACACACACACACACACACACACACACACACACACACACACACACACACACACACACACACACTTGGCAGGGCTGGGAGTCGAACATACATCTAACTACCTTATCACATTACAGCATTACGCAGTTACAGAACGTGCTACCGAGATTACTGGAACACAGCACTCCCAGAGGCATACTTCTAGGTGGATGACATCATCCGCAAAGGCAAAGACACCGATAGGGAATGTATAGAGAGTGAGCAGTCTAAAAGCATATTACTGTCCCAAGGTAGACGTAGACAAACACACGGCAGTGGTGTGAGCGGGACAACTGCCTATCTACAGAGCACTATTACAACACTACATAGATACGAGATGTGCCACAGACAGTACACCCTTCAAGACAGTCAATCAGTGTGTTCAATGTAGGCATCCATCCTGACGTGGGGTATGGACATCTGTTGCCTGGATGACCACCATCGCTATACAGGATGTCAGTGGCCATGCCCATACACAGAGGCACATCACCGACACAAGGTGTCACTGGGCATGCTCACACACTTAGTATCACACGTCCATTTGGAATGTACTGTTTGTCCATCTACACAATGACAAACTGGGCATGCTCACACACTTAGTAGAAGCGAAGAGCTATCTTGCATGCACATGGATTCTAAACACGGAAGGGCACAGTTTGGAATGTACGGTGTGTCCATCTACACAATGGCATACTGGGCATGCTCACACACTTAGCAGTAGCAAAGGGCTGTCTTGCACGCACATGGATTCTAAACATGGAAGGGCACAGTATGGTGTTACTGTCCCCACATACATGAAGGGCTGTCTTGCATGCGCACGGATTCTAAACACGGAAGGGCACAGTATGGTGTTACTGTCCCCACGTACATAAAGGCCACTCACATGTACTGACCAGTACACACTCAAGAGCCATCACAGATGTCTCAGGTGCAGATCACAGAGGTAAATGCCGCATTCTACTATGTAGCCCTCAGACATCACCATGTCCTTGGACCAGCAACACACATCCATACATTACCACAACACCATGTGACTCATGACCAGTGGACTGTACATAGGTCTACAGCAACTGTGCAGACTACACATGTACTGACAGGGTTCCATCATGTGTTATGCAATGCAATGATACCACTGTACATAACCAGGTCGGCTCTACACATAACAGGGGCCTTGGGTCTTACACAGCTGTGACAGATGACTGTCGCTGTACACCAAAGAACACACATGTTTGGATATGACATACATGTAATCGCCGTGGATATGTGCATGGACCACACACACACACACACACACACACACACACACACACACACACACACACACACACACACAAAACACATATGTACATAGCATAGCTTTTGCTGTCCAATGTGCAGACAAGTGGCTACAGCAATCACACGCATGCACATGGAAGGTAGGTCCATGGCTGTTGAATGCTAACAGTACACGAGGTAGCAATGTTGACAGAGGAAACATTCCCTCTGTACTAGTTACCCATGACACCCATCATATCATACAACAGTCCAAGTGTTATGTATGTCATCACACATGTCCACCAATTGCAATGCATACAAACATGGCTACATGACAGGCATGTAGGACAAACACACATGGACATGTAGTGGTGTGCATGCACCTACCATGCATGTGCAGTAGCTGATGTATGTAATTCATCTGTGCCTAACTACAACATGCAGTTGCAATGCAGCCCCATCATTGACACCTATATATGGTGAAATACTGACAGTACGGTAGGATGTACATCAGGTATGGATGGATGTGTGTACATAAAGTGGTGATCCACCTTTGCAGATGGATGTTTGCCGGGGATGGCTCACAGGTGTATCACAAGCCATCCTACCATTACATGTGCAAACAGTATGCTATGTTACTGTTACCTGATGGTGAAGACATAAAACCTACACAGCAGTCGCGTGTTACTGACTGTAAGTCACGTGACACCTGTAACACTTACATCCTCCCGTGTGCATATAGCAGCACAATTGCCGAAGGTAGCGTTGGTACACATAATGCGGTCAATACTGCTGCATGTCTGTCAGACGTATCATCATATAGCAGGTGTATCATTCACAGTACTACCATGTGTGTTTGCTTGTGTGACCATATAGGCCACATATAGAGGGGAATACATCCCAATTGTTACACACCCCTGTACACTGTTGTAGAGATCTGTACATACTGCAGTGTGGAAAGCATGACATAGGCAGGGGTGGTGTGTGTATCACACACATGTCAGCTATCCATATGTGAATGACATTTGTGGACTCCACAGAGTGTGTGTGTGTGTGTGTGTGTGTGTGTGTGTGTGTGTGTGTGTGTGTGTGTGTGTGTGTGTGTGTGTGTGTCTGTGTGTGTATGTATGGCTGTCTGCTGCATGGAGTGAGGCTGTATGCTACCATACAGAACAGACAGAATCCCCAACCCATCATGGTGATGCAGTCTACTACCCTGTTGATGCCATCGGTCTCAGCCTTACTGGCTACCTGTACATGTTCATTCTCTGTGTCACATCGTGTGGGTGCACAGTACTGTGAGGGTGATTACCACATAGGCAGGGGTCCTCACCTCAACACTATCGAGTGTGCATTATAGTGTTGTTGACCCTGTGAGTGTGGGCATGTTACTGTGTGTTTCTGTGTATGTCTGTGTGTGTTCTCATCCTGCAATGTGACAGGGTATTACTGCTACACAGTGAGGCCTCATGCTATCAAGTGGCCTCTAACGTTATCATCGGCCAGACCACTGTGTAAACCCCCCGCACCATGTCAACATACCTGTGATGTGACCTGGTATGGATGTCACGTCTCTAGCCACTGTAGCCTATTAAACAGCCCACATGCTTCTGGATCAGTAGATGTGTGGACATCTGTGGTATGGTAGCCTTTATAATAATCAGGTTGAGGCTACGTATAGCATGCTGATATTGCCATACATACCCTGTGCATCAGACCATTTGAGCATGTCCCTGCACCGATGGTGTGGATGACAGGGATGTGGCACAGGCATCATCATATGCACAGGGTGATAATGTTTGCCAGGGGCATAGGCTGCACCAGTGGATGGCATCATGTGTGTGGGTAAGGGCCGGTGATCTGATTGGACATGTGTGGTCATTATGCATGTGGGTGTTGCGGTGCCCTACAAATGTTTTTGCTGTCTGCGTGTATGATTGCACACAGTTCTGCCTTTTGCCAGGCCTACACAGGGGTATTATTGACAGCTCCAGGTTGTACAGACCAGGATGTACAGCTCACTGTGTCCAGCCATGGCCATGTGACCTGTGCCTGCCAGGGATTGCACGGGCATTACCAGGCGGAGGTACAGATTGGCTACTGTCTGATGACACATGTCCACTGGAACCGTCTCCCCACTGGGAACATCCAGGGCCACGTCCACGTGGCCTGCTGTGTCCTGGTGTGGACAGCGCAGCACCAGCTGCACTGCTGCCGCTACCGGCACTATGGGAGCGGGCATGTGAGGTGGCTCGTTCACGTTGACCTGCACTAGGTGGTGTAGCTGGACTACGTCCATGTGGCCTACGCCTCACTCCTACCAGATATTCCAGCACAGACAGCTCATGCTCGCCATGCCACTGTCAAGGATTCCGACCATGTCACCCAATTGCCTGTCCAGAACATCAGCAATCTGCTGTTGAGCATTTGCCAATGCCTGGATGTTGTCGTTTAGAGTACGGATAGCAACCCTCTGAAGCCTCTGCCCTTCTCTGTTCTGCCATTCAGCACGTGCCTGTGCTGCCATTACAGTCTGGAACATGTGTCTGGTGACACCAGCTGTTGCGCTCTGTCCTGCAGGTGCATGTCTGCCAGAGGTCCTCCTATGAGCAGCACTGGCCACATGCCTGTGTGGTACATCTGCAGTCATTACACTGACACCATGGTGTGGAGACACACCTTCTGTAGCCACCACACATTCCTGTTCCAAGCTAACACATGCTGGCTGTCCTTCCTCTATGGCCACTGGTGATGGGGTATGTGTTGGCATGAGAACTGTGTGCGGGGAAGAGGGGGACATAGCTGGGATGGCAACCATTGGCACAGATTCAGCCCCTGACAACCCTGCCTGTACCCCATGCATATGTTCATCACTGCTAGTATCTGTGGGGACACTAACATCAGACGGACCGCAGGAGGGTAACGCACCTACATCACCTGTGAATGCACAGAAAGACTCTACATTACAATACACACACACACACACACACACACACACACACACACACACAGACACACCATGCATGTGATTTGACAGACAGAATGCAGCATGCATGTAATACAGCAGACAGCATGCAGCTCAGACATTAATAGTGGTAGTTAGCATACCTCCCTGGGTTGCACATAACAGCAAGCAGGTGTCATATCAGTAGCCATGCAGTTCACACAATCATGGTAGTAAGCATGCATTCCTGTGATACACCATGTGGACCAGCACAGGTTAGCAGTACACATTGCTGAAGTGACCTTGACATGTAATCTGCTGACGTGTGCATTGACATGCATACATGTAGGACACAATGGTGTCCTGACACATGTACAGAGTTGTAATGGGTATCACATTGCAGTGTTGTCTGTATGCCCTACAGATAGAATGCACATTTAGCAAATGTGCATGAGCATGGAAGGGTAGTGTGAGGCGTCTACATTGCTATACAATGTGAAGTACAGACACTGTGCCATTGCATGGCATCAAGAGGCATCTATATTGCTATACAGTGTGTAATATGTGCACATTGCATAGCCATAACTGCGTGCATACACATGACATAACTGTGGATTGTGACCCACGTTGCTGAGGTGTATACACACCAAACCATGCTGTGTCATGTGACAGGTCACTGGAAGACCTACGGATGACACCCCTGCACAACTACTACAGAGTCTTAGCTGCCTGGAACCCATGTCCACACATGGCAGACTTGTTAATACACCATGTCCCACATGACATTGATGTACCACACACACGAGGTGCATGGCTGACAATGATGTCCTACAGCAGCAAGGGAAATGTACGGTATCTGTAGCCTGATGTGGTGTCAATGTCTGTGGAAGCTGTACAGGTGACTACTGTCATGCTATGACACAGTCGTGATGTTCAACACATCTTATATGGTCGACTTACGTGACACCTCCACTAGCTGTGCACAGGCTTTTTGGATGTCCAGTGTACCACATCAACTGTATAATCAGTCAACTAAGGCTATAGTTGGATCATGTGTGGACAATGTGCAACAGGGTGTATACACATCACATCTACTGTGTGGCTACATGTCTCTGGCCATCCTCCATGGCCATGTGTGAACATGTGTTGGCCAAATGTTTGTGATGGCCATCTATCTCACATGTCTGTGTAGTCCCATATGACATACACCCATAGATGTCAGATATGTCACCGTCCACAGAGCTATGCAGACAACGGGTTGTATGTTTGGTATGTGGGGGATGTATTATGGGATAGTGTGACAATATTGCAGCCAGAACACTACATGTCTGGGACATGTCAGATGGCACATCACAATGTGTGCACCCATTGCAGGGGCATATAACACAATGGTGACTCTTGTGGGCTGCCCATATCCCAGCTCGCTGTGTGGTACTGTTTGCGTACCACACATGTGTTGTTCTAATGTATAGTACATATGCCTGCATTGAACAACACCTCCACCGTTGTATGCGTAGCTGTCCACACATGTAGCAATGACAGATACTGTGGTTTCATGTCCATGTTTCATTTCATTTGTATATATTGCACATGGGTAGCCAGTGTGAATGATGGGAGATGCGACCTCTATATCGTGACTGGACCATACATCATGTGTACATGTGTTAACTGGCCACATGGCGAATAAATATATGCATTTACATGCCTGATACTGATGACAGTCTCACCTGCAATGGACTGATGTCTGTGCGGCATGCCAGAGGTACCTGTATAGGGGTGACACAGCAGTTTGAACATTATCCATGACTTTATGACAGCCACAATGTGCACTGTGCATGTTAACACATTCGCCTGTACAATAGCATATATTATGCACATGTGTGCATACACAGGGTAGCATACTGTAGTATGCAGCATGTGTGTAAACATACCTTGCATATGATGTTACATTACATATTGTACAGTGACACATGCAACTAAATGGGATATAATAGTCATATGTGCAGTAGTGACTTACCAGGCAACTCCAGGCTCATTGGCTGGGAGACACCCACCTCCATGATGGCAGCTAGTGTTTGTGGATGCTGTTCTGAGGGTGTCCCCAGGCTGGCCAGTAGCTCCTCAGTGTGTGTGAGTGGGGGCTGGGTTGGTGGCCCACCACCTGTTCCACCTTGTTCCCTGGCGATTGCAGTGGCACACTGTTTTGCATGTCGTATCAAGTCCGTGCAGTGTCTGCACACCTGCTGGTAGGTGCGGTTATGGCCACCCACATCATTAACCCTCCTGCAAAAGTCCTGCCACAGGTCGTCACGCTACTGGGCATGCTGTGGCACATGACTGAACAACACCTCATAGTTCTCATGGAGGTACGGGATGAGGACATCATCCTCCTGGTGGCTGTATGCTGGCAGGCGTGAACAAGGCATTATCTGGAAGACATAATGATGGTGACAGATCACAGTATCACAGAGATGTACAGAGATACAGCTGCACATACATTTGTATTAACTCTAGTACATCTGCACAGTTATATTTGCAAATCATCATGACACTGACATGACTGACATGTTTGTGTCACACATGTAACACCCGTTATGCATTGGATATCATCACCATATATGTGTGTCACCTCATTACATTGTTCATACTCCATGTGAGTGCTTTCTTGATGTGGGCATGTCTGTTTGCCTGTACTGGTGTTCTTACCTATCAGCACATGCCTGGATGTGTCCACAGTGATGCTGTTGACCTTGATGCTGTGTATATGTCACATGCCAACACATACACTGCCTTAATGGACATGAGCAGTGACAATGCACACATATGCACGGAACCTTTACATGCATGTGTTTTGCCATATACATCTACATGGCACTGTACAGCAGTTCAACATCCTGCCACGGATCGCCTGTGTTGTACATGTGATAGACATGGGACAATGGCTAGCCGGACGTCATTCGCAGGGATAGTTATCAACTATAGCATGTATGGGCAAGGTTTCCTATCTGTATCCGACAGCCATTTTGCCACTGCAAGATGCATCAGTGCCACATTACTGATCCAGACAGTTAATAATACATCTACCATGCGGTCATCACACCCTGTATGACAGAGATGACATGTGCAGCTTTGATAGACAGGGTTGCATGGTATGGCAGGAGTATGTAACATGTATGGCACAGGGATCTGTCCAGCATGTGGAGATCCGTGTAGTAGGACGGTGGCTGTCCATGATGTATGTCTTTTAGATCAGGATATGTACGTGTAGCATGTCCAACATCACAGTGTAGCACATGTCTTTATGCAAGGTAGCCAGCATGCTGCATAGTGGAGATGAGGATTGTGAAGGCTGGTATCACCCATCCACGCATGGCCAATACCCCTTAAAGGTGATATGTGATCCGATATTGGTCACCTGAGTTCTGAGTATGCCTGTCCAATGATCTCCATGCTCATGGATGGCACCCTGTCATGACATGGGTGCCTCGTATGACTACCTAATAGGCCTGGAGACGTCACCAACTCAGGGAGGTGAACTGCACAGCACAATCCCTTACACAGTATCCATAATGTTGACTGCTGCCTAGGTGGTAGTTAATGGGTACAGGGTTATTCACCTAGCGGTGACAATGCTATTATCAGCTGTCAGATTGTGCACATATGTCACACACCTCACCCACAAAGCCCATTCTGTATGTTGTCCACAACACTGAGACAGCTATTGCTCCTAGGTCATGGCCATTCACATCCTTACATACACAGATGCCTCCCATTTGTCTGTGTGGTATGGGCTACAATGGGGGGGGAGTACAAAACATTAACTCTGTTTTACTGTAGCTGCCACTGGTGTGATATGCACATGTCACTCTGACACCTTTTGTAGTGTTGATTCTGTCAACAGGCCACTGGTAGAAAACTCCGGTGACATACGAAGGTACATCTAGTATACTCAGTGTAGCTGGAACACGGTATGGGTGATGATGTCCTATGACCTGTCACAGGTATGCTATGCAGTGTGAAATCATCCGTACTGTCATCTACTTCTGTACTGCTAACATTTACGTTGATAACAGTTCATAGACTTGCAGACCATAATCAGCAGGGTAATAGTGCAGTGCCTCCAATTATGACTGTCGCCTCCACTTGTGGGTTGCAGTGGGTTGATATTATCCAACACCCTGTCTGTAGTGCATATTCATGCTCAGCACTTGTTCAGAACTTGTGAGCACTTCATGAGCTACTAATTACTATAGCACCCATTCCAACTCATTTCTTATAAGTACACTGTCTGCCCTTACATTTCCAGCTTGCTTACAGTACAACAGCTGTTGTACACACGTAACTCACATATCTCGTGAGACACGGTTGAATATACAGGCATGTCCAACTGTCACGTACCAGTGCTATTGCCTGTCTATATGATGAATATGGCAAACATGCGGCAATATAGCAATTGTCTCATGTACACAGTCAATGCTAACCTTCCAACATATGACACTACAGCCTGTGGGAGATGCACATATGTAGCCATGCTGGGGGTAATGCTCTCACCAACCCAGACTGTACCTGACATTCATGTGGGGACGTGTAACATTTGCAACACACCCCAATCATCACATAGTCTCACAAGATCTCAACCACCACAAGCCACACATAGTATGCGTACGACATTTGCAGAACCTCTCCATACTCTGTGTAGGCACCAGAGGCAGCCCCCATCACCAAACCCAACAAAAATTACTTATAGCCCACAGACTCATGTGTGCCCATCAACTACAGCCAATAGGGTGTTATAACATACCCAACACACCAGTCATAGGTGACTCTGTAGGCGGTCACACTGATGTCCCACTCAGATGGCTACACAAGGCGATAGTCACTTACATCTCGCTGTCGGGTAACTGGTTCTGCAACATAACCTATGCAGCCATGCTACACCTCACCAGGTACAATTTGACTGCCATTCTCCATGTTAGTGTGACTGCCCTGAGATGTAACTTCCCAGACTACATGTGCAGGGACATGCAATAGCTCTCTGGTCTTGTAGCCCAGAAGGTGTCGGCCAAGCCCTGGGGAGCATTCTGCATTCATCCAGACTAGATACCACTGTACAACAACTGACTGTTTCACTTCAACAGTTGCGTATGCTTCTGCTGTCATTCCACAGGCATCCGGTATCTGTCTGCTTTGAATGACATGGTCTACAAAACACGATGCTTTGGCACAGATGACCTGCACCTGTCAGCCTTGCTGCTCCTATACTGCCTGTCTTGCACAGTTTCCAATAACATTCAGCACCAGAACGGGAACAGGCAAGCAAAACATGGGGTCATGTGACTCAATGCTTGACATCATCTCTGACGCACGCAGGCACGGCACTCCTTATAATGGACCACTTCAATATCTCTGCAGTGACTGGGACCTGCCTCTAGGCTCTGCAGAGCACACCTGCACTGACAGGTTATACACAAACCACACCTTTCAGTCATGTAACCTGGACCAGAACACCCACGGCTGAGGTGTGTCTATATTTCACTATGTTGTACACACCTCCTGGCTGGTTACTTAGCACAATGCATCAGAGGTGATCCACGTGCAACTAACTGTGGCCAGAACTGCTATACACATTGTAACATGCTACGGATTCAACAACATACCCCACGGTTACCGGCCCTCATTTCTTGGTGTACTGGACAGTAGGGTTCAGACAGGTACTACTGATGTGTGACTGACACTACCCCACACTTAATTGGGATAGTTACTCATGTTCCGACACATTAGGCCAATGCTGTCCAGGATTCATAACGTCCACTCAGCTGGATCAACCCATACACACCACCACCAAGACCAACAATATCCTAGATATAGACATTACCAACATGTCACTGGTGTGCCATACCAGTGGTTATCCCCTCGTTGGTAGTTTCTGAACATATGCTAATCATCCTTGTTATCCACATCCCAGCACCACACCCTTCACGGCATACACAGTACAAGATTAGTACAATGCCTACTACAGACATCTTATGACAGTAGTAGTAAACGTCATGACACCCGTGCAGATGGACAATGCACATACAAATGATGAAACATACCCCAGTGCACTTCATTAGCACTTACACGACTGCATGGATCATGCTATTCAAAACAGAGCCATGATGATACCCACCAGATAACGGACACCACTCTGGGGGTCCAGTTCCATGGACATAATGTACAACAAAAGGTGGAGGTTGTTGCAAAGTGGAGTACAATCCCATGGGTGGGGTAGTTCACTGGTCAGCCTCAGTAGGGCTCCAGGATCCCTTATCACATCCTCCAAACCTAGCTACAAAAACATTACTGCAACACATTCCAGGGTGTACCACAATGCATTATGGAGGTATGTCAGTAGTCAATGGCAATACCCACATCTGCTCTGACATAAGACGGTTACTCAGGAACATTACAGAACCAAGTGATGTTGGCAACATCCTGGTGGATGGGTTCAATGCTAACTTTACACCCTCTCACTCCCTACAGGGCCATAATCCATGTGGGAATATTATGGGGTCCCTACGGTCACAACTGCACAGTTCCAACCTGCACTCTCTAAGGTCTGGAACACAGACTCCATGTGACCGTCCAACATCCCAGGCTGTGATTTACACAAATCTCAGAACAACATGTCTCCCCACTTGGCCACCAGATTCGCTAATAGCCTTGTATCAGACATTGTGGCCCCTGAATGGTGGACAGCAGCAGTTATCACACTCCACACAGGTGGCGCCACAATGAACCAGAGGGACTATTGCCCTATACGCCTGACTGGACTGTTCTGCAAGGCTATGGGGCACATCATCATGGAAGCCATTCACAGAGACATTGGTGGGCTCCAGACCTTTGATGCCACCCAGGTTGGACTTGTTAGGGCCAGACCATGGACTCCTTTGATACAGTTACTAGGGTAGTTGATGACAGTAAGAGGGTCCACACAGCCTACATTGTCCTCTCATTGGCTTTCAGCACCATTCTCCATTTTGGTATTGACAACATACACATCCACCTGCACATCGACCCCTACGTCTCAGGATGTTATGCAAAGTGGCTCACGGACAGGACCCACACAATGAGGGTAGGATACTGTAGTACCTACTGTATTTCAGTTACACTTGGCATACCACAGTCCTCAGTCATAGGGCCCCTCATGTTCGGTATATGCTTCCCTGAGGTACAGGCTAGCACAAAGGGACTTTCCCTGATTAGGTTTCCAGACAACTGCATACAAGGTGCCATGATTGATCCACCAGCTGATTCAGACTCCCTCCATAAGGGTGTCACTGTGATGGATACCTGATGTCGATAACATGGCCTCAAGCTGCATGACACATGGTGCATGAACATCCCCTTTGGATTACACCAATCACCCACTGACTATCACATTGGTGGTAGTCCCCTACATACATGTGACATTATACATGATCTTAGTACACACGTATGTAGCACCCACTCCTTTGATAACCATATTGCCAATGTGGAGTGGATATCCTTCTACGTGGCCATCCTTATCGGTACTGGGTTTGTAGCTGGAACAAAGGCACCCATTGTACCTCTAAACTCCTGACGTATACACACATTCAAGGGTACAACACCCCATTTAGGGTGTACCTTACAGAACAGCAACAACTTTACATACCACAACATTAACACACCATGAGGATTATTGAGCTCCGAAGGTTGACGTATGCAACAGTACTGTGGACACCATAACTGTACACATTTGCATACTGCATACTCAGGGGTGACCTCTGCTGAACATACAGGGCCCATGTCCACAACAATATTCATGGATATACTCTACATAAGCAACATAAGCAAAAGCCACTGAGAGCAACATGGCTCATGGACATGTGCACAAACGCAACGATGAGTGGGGTGTTCTTGAGGGTTACATTCCCAAACCAGACACTCACCATGCTTTGGAACATGATTCCTATGTACATCATGCAGGGATACTCAGTAGCACTGTTTATGAGATACCTCACTTGGTGGATGGGAGACACACATGTACGCCAGGGATCACTGCAGTGGCTGTACTGTGCAGAGTTGCAGGCAGCACATGGCTCTGCTGTTCACAGACAGGACACTACCCTAGAGAGGTGCCGCCGGTGTAAACACTGTAGTTGGGCTTACACATAGACTTTCCAAACAGCATAGTACCTCACTATGAACCTGTGAAGCTATTATATGTCCTTTGTGCATGGTTAATTGAGTAGCTCTTCCATTTCAATTAGCTATCATGCTGTTACAGTGTCCTGTGACTACAAGCCATATGTATCCTGTTATTGTGTATTGTACATGCCAATAGACGATACCTTTTGTTTACATGATATAACTGTTATGCTGTGTAGAATATCTGACATACCTACCTACAATACTGTACATTACACATATTTTATATATTATCCCATAATGCAAAGCATACTTGTACAGCAGGATCACCTTAGGCATGTTATTGTCGTTATATGCCCATACACATGCCTACTGTGACAATATATCAACATATACTATCCCCTGCTATGGCACATACTTGTTGGACATACCCTACCACTGACGGCGGGTGGTGTGGAATTGTTCTGTTTAAAGCCCTCATGTAGCATCCCTTGTGGTGTCTGTGATGTATACCTTGTGGCCCACAGCAGGACACACAATTTCTACAAGCATTACTATGCTCAGCAAGACATCACTACATAATACCTTTTCCCACTTTATGCATTGCGGACACTTTTAATTAATACAAAACAGGCTATACATACACTAACATACTGAGTGTTCTACATACCTTGTTAGCATTCTAAACTTTCGTAAATATCTCTCTTACACCTTTACTGTTTAAACATTTCTATGGTATGAGCATATGGTTTGAATGTCTGGCAAGTCATCCTTATATACATCGATACCTGTAACATGTGGTTTCCTGCCACCAGTTGGTGTTCCTGAGTAAATTATTACATGCACATCAGCTGTGCAGCTACTCCATTCACCAATTACATGGCAACAGTGGGGTATAATTGAATTCTCCACTTGGGTGTTGCCCTTTTGCCCTACCTTCGGGGAGACGGCCTGTATGTGTTTTGTTGTGTGGAACTGCAACTGCTATTTGTAGAGACACGGATATTTTGGATTCATGTCCCCTGTGGATTGTGTGTGACGGCTAGAGTATGTGGTTCTGCATGTGAGTGTACCTGTCATCTCAACCATCTGATAAGGGACTACTGCAAACAAAACCTGTAACATTGCCGTCTGTTCCATTATACAACAGCTACGATTTCACATGGCGCCTTTACAAATGTGTCTCTTACAAGGTATGTTAATGCTTCTGCAGATGTAATTGAGTGAGTGGGTGTTTGTGATGTTATTACAGTCTGTATTGCTATTGTTTCGTGTATGGGAGATGTAGGTGGGTGTACATAGCATATACAGGTTTGTGGGGACTACATTTCTACTTATTCCATATATGTGTGTGGGCTCCTTCCCTAATTGAAGACCTATCAGTTAGTAGACTGAAACTATGGTTGTTATGGGCTTATACATTGGGCCGTTGTTAATTGGTTTCTATATAGTATGCAGGTGAGGGTGATACTTCCATACCTCCGGAAGTACAGCAATATCTAAAGGAATGTTACTAAATGACAGCTGTCCCGTGTATTTCTGTCACAGATATTTGCACTCATTGCAGTTGTGTTGGTGACTGAACCACTTTGGCATGGGGTGCCACCTTTTCAAATGGCCATAGTGGGACATTTGCAGGACACACATCAGTGTTTACAGGCCGACACATACCCACGGTCAGTACACAGGTTAGCACATACTTTTATCCTGAATACATACTTATTCTTGTAGCACTTCAGCTACTTATCATGTTTCATGTAACATTTACATTTTTTAGATACAGGCATAACTATTTAATGTAACTATTACATAATATATGGGACATAATTATGTCCTACAATCTTGGACATTTGCCCTTTTTAATACTTTTTGTCAGGACACAACTGCTCAGGGAGGGGCTGTCCCTCTTAAAGTGGGACAGGTGGTAACCATATGCCTACGGCCAGCTATAACCACACCTACTGTAATGATCTACCTCTGAGTTAGCACTAACAGACACACGAAGCAAACACACACACACACATTACAGTCCCACGGAAACGCACACGGCACCCTCAACACACACATACACAGACTACGGCAATCACAAACACAGTTGAACACAGTACCTACGTGGACCGCAACATTGGCAGAGATAACTAAATGTCCTTTAATATCGTGATAATATTACATGCGGTTCTAGTGTTCCGGTACTGTGTTCTTTTGGTCTTTCAGCCTCGTGATTACGCGTGTCGGTATGTGACACATTCCATAGTTGGCAGTATCCTATTTATTTGTACCTTCATGGTTGTGTACATGTCGTTGACCTATCTACATATTTGCAGATATAGGTGAATCCGTATATATCAGCATATATCTCTCTATTACCCTTTCTATCTCTATTATGTATATGTGTGTGTATATATATATATATATATATATATATATATATATATATATATATATATACACACATATATATATATATAAAACAGAGAGAGTGACAGGCAGAATACACCTTTCATTGTGTATATGTCGGTGCATACTGTTACCTGGACTCCGCACGTTTGTATTTGAACCTGTCACATTACACACCTGCCGTTGGTACATCTTGGGTAGCTTAGTGTTAGGTGATTGTGTACATGATTGCATGTTCTACTCCTGGCAGTGGTCATTTTACCCTTCAGAGCAGGCACTATTAGTACAGGGGTGAATAATGCTGGTTTCACCTGTTCTGGACATCACTGACCGTGATCTGCATGATATTTAGAGAAGCTTAGCCCTGTTTCGCACATATCCGTATAGTCATATTTAAACAACGCTTACCAGCACTGGGCAACGCATATTCCCGCTAACATGTGCTAAACATGATCTGATGACCTGCATCCAACATGCATTATTCGTGCCTTCGGGATTACGTTACATCCCTTGCAGGACGTGGGACCGGGAACATGCATGACAGTCACTGCATTTACCACTTGGGCATCTGGGATTTGTACACGTGTTATGGCATTTTGTATGTGGACTATACTATGGCTGTTACTCCATACTGTGATCAAATGGGTAACTCAGTTAGTTTACATATGGATGAGAACTATTAATGGTATGTCCAAGTGATGTTTAATGGATGTGCTCCAGCATTGGGTATGTATGTCACAGTGAGCCACACACTATAATGTGCTACACCTTCACACAACCGTAGGTGGAGCATGCTGGGGTGACAGATACCTGTCATGGGTACACCCCATGCTTCGCCACTACATCCATGATTACATTATATGGAGCCCCTCATTAACGCACCAGGGAATCCATGCAGAGTGTGTGGGGAACAGTGATTACACACATGGATCCCGCAATTGGCTCTGCTCCACTGAGCGACAGTTGGTTACTCAATGTGGTGACGACAGCAGACACTGTTTGCCTTGATTGATGAATGGCCTCTGACAATGGAGCGTGTACTTACCGATGTACCTAGGAACCTATACACACAGTACCAACATATGCTGATAGGTACGTGTACTGTTCAGGTGTTGACATTCCTTGTTCCAATAGCTGTTGTGTGTACAGTGGTTGAGGGCTGCCTATGTAGGATTCACACAGTAGGCCACCTATACATTACAATTTACAGGTGGTCATGTGTGTGTGCCATCCATTTTACTGTGTATGCAGGTGGAGAGTTGTGTCAGTCTGTAGGGGCCTACACTGTCAGAGTATGTGCTGCACGTTCCCTCTTTGCCAAGGCATAGGCCTATTGGGCATGCCTCCGTCTGCCTACTGGGGCTGGCACAGGGTGTTCGTGGTCTGAATCCCTCTGTGCCTGTGATGGCCTTGGCAATTGTGGTGGGCTGTGAGGGTCTTCACCATTTTGTCCCTGCTGCAGCTGTTTCCGCAGGATCATATTATGTAGCATGGCACATACTATGAGGATGTGGGCACACGTGCTTGGAGAGTACTGCAAGGCTCCACCAGATATGTCCAAGCAATGGAAACGTGATTTGAGCATCCCGAACACACATTCTATGATGATTCTGGTTTGTGCGTGTGCCTCATTATGGCATTCTTGCATGGGTGTGTGTGCATTTCTGATGGGAGTCATCATCCACGGCTCCAGTGCATAGCCAGCATCCCCCACAAGGTGGCCATGTGGGATGTCCCCCCTGACAAATACCTGATACAGCTGTGAGGCATGCCAGATGTGGGAGTCATGGTAGCTTCCAGGGCTGTCAGCACACACATCCATTGCACATGACCTGGCAGTTGATGGAGTGGTATCCCTTGTGGTTTATGTAGTGCCTACCATGCTCACCATGTGGTGACTTGATATGTATGTGCGTGCAGTCTATTGCACCCAGTACCTCCGGGTAGTGTGCCACATGGTGGAAGAAATACATATTGCTGGCCAACTCCTCCTGAGTTTGGAGGAAGTATATATGCTCATTGGCATGTGGTAACATGGCATCCAGGAACTGGTGTAGTACCCTGGATGCTGATGCCTGTGAGATCCCCATTATATCTCCAGTTGGCCTTTGAAAGGTACCTGTGGCTAGTGTTCGCAAGCTTACACATACCTTCGTGTCCACTGGGATGGGTTCCCCTCTGTTGTTTCTGGATCTCAGGCGTGGCCGGCACAGCTCAACTATTTGCTGTAAGATGTCCCTGTCCACCCTGTAACACTCTATCTCCAAATCATGTAGCCCCTGGTAGGTTACCCTTGGTCTGAACACTCTTCTCCTCCTCTGGGGCTTGCGGTGGTTGTCAGCATCATCCTCCACAACACCGTCAGTCTCAAACACATGGTGATGAATCACAGCTATGACAGCTCCCAACATGTACATTGTAAATGTTCCCCGTATGTTTACACCTGTGGTGCAGTGTTTGGGAATACACAGGTGTGTGTGGGGTGCTTTTACGCTTTATACTATTGTGCTGTGAACACCGATGATGTCATAGGGTGTGTATGTACAATCATAGCTACAAGGTATCTTATGTGTTTTACGACAGGAACTACTATTGTGGTGCCTTTGGTATTGAATTACATTTGGCTGTCGTGGATTACCTCTTGCCCTTCCCTTTACATTTCTTAACGTTTCACCTCCCATTTTCTGGCATGCATCCAGCAGCCTGCTTTCATTTGTACTTTCCTACACCTGGCTTATCTTGCGTAATGTGTTCTATGGCTAGTCTACTGCAGGTTTGCTTTGCTCTGCTATGACAGTTCTCTTTTCTTTGCAATCCGACACCTCCCCTATCCTATTTTGCAGGTTTCTGCGAGCAGACTTGTCAGCTGCCGGCGATTGCCCGCTGTGAGTTAATAGGTGTTAATTGCTCAGTTGTACTTCAATTACCCTACTGCGGCATTTCCTTATTCTCTTCCCCTGACCTTCCTGTTTGAGCTATGGTGCACGGCGCGTGCGTCCGCTTACCGGGTTTTGGGCATGGTTTCCTCCCTGTACACATGCGCTTTCGGGCACCATATGTGCTCTCAGCTAAACAATGCTATACCTACCTCTCCACCCCTGTCCGGAGGCTTTGCTTAGCAATGGCCAGGCTGGATTTGCATTGCTCCAATGTGCTTACAGCTATGGTGGCACACCCCACTGCTGATGTCATGTATACCTCTAAGCCACTCCTCAGTGTTGTAGGACTGCACCGTATGGTGCATCCTTAGTCTGGCGGGACGTTTGCGATTCACTATTATCTGCCTCATTTGCATGGCATTGACTACTAATTCCTAGTTACCGTGCTGAACACTGTCACAGACCCTTAGCAACCCTTGCAGCTTGGTTGTGGTGTACCATGCATACCATTGAGTATTATGGTAAAATCATGATTTGTATTACATTGCGATTTTATGACATTTGTATATATTTTCTTTGTGTTCCCGTTTGCGCACACATGCCCTGCGGTTGTACTTTGCGTTACTGTGGACATGACATTAAATGTTGCTTTTTAGGTGTTGTGCATCTTTTCTTATGCCATTGGCTATATATTTAGCCATTGGCATATGTTAAATTTGTAATACATGAGTCTGGTCCGCTTTCATAGCTCCGATGTTCTGTTTGGAAAAATGTAAACCGTGTTTTTTGGTTTACATTTCTGTGGGCTTACGGTATGCCTGCACCACTTCATGAATCGCTATGTACCTTCATTTGCATGGTGCAGCACTGTGCATGGGGTGATTAGCATACCTAAACTGAGGGCTGCGCAGATCTGGCATACGCTGGTAGTGCACATGGAATTGGATCGTACCTGAATCGCTCGGCGGCCATGTTTGGCATTATACCGCCTACGCTATGCCTGCGCCTGGCGCAAGCTTCATGAATCCTGGGGTAAGCTATGATCTTTTTGCAAAGCACAGCATTGAATCGTCAGTTCATTTTTATTCACATTTTGGACATAATCAAGATGGGTCCACCTGACAGGAACTGTAATGCCATTCTTAAAAACAAAGAGCTGGAATGGCAAATTTACCTTAATGCCTTCAACCAGCAGGGACTCGGTTCTGTTTGTTCAGTTAAATGCATTCTTCAGCTTAAGAAACTGGACCACAAATTATTTTATTAATGGATTTGATATAACATGTTTGCTTCTTTCTTTATTTTTCTTGGACATTTTTTATGCCTGTATTTTTGAGAGTTTCTGCTTGCCTTCTGTTCTGCTATGACATAACACAGATATATAGTAATTTGCATTTTTCCACACATTTTATTGATTATTTTTTCCCTAGTTTTAGTTTATAATTGTTTTTATAGTTGTTTAGTTTTAACAATGATCTGATGTAACCCTATGTGTAAAAGCACTTTTCATTTTTGTTTGTCTTTAATACACTTATTTTTTTTATTTTGATTGTATTTTTATCTGTGATGTTATGTTACATCTCATCTTTTCCAAGGTTATTGTAGTGGGTGCTGTTTTCTTGATTCTTAACACACACACACACACACACACACACACACACACACACACACACACGCACGCACGCACACACACACACACACACACACACACACACACACACACTTTCTTCACTTCAGCTGTCTGATTCTTTTTCTGCATCATCTTTTTTTATTTGTTTCATTATAGTTTTTCAGTTTATCACTACTTTTGGAAGGATCTTGTTGTCACCTTTGTGCTAAATAGCCTTTAGTGAAGGGAGTTTCATGACACTTTGTCCTTTTCCAGAGACAGACTAGGAGATGATAATTAGTTATGCATTTCAGTTTATTTGGACTGTTGTATTAGTACTTTTTCTGTTTTTTATTTTAGTTTGGATTGCAAAATGATTTGTGTTACATCAGACTAACTTTTAGTTGTAGGCTAGGCTCATTACTACATATGAGGTTGTTTTCCGTGGGTTAAACCTGTTACAGGAACATTGATCTGATGAAATTTAGTTGGTGTATGAAAGAGCTTATCATGAATTAAAGCTGAATTATTCTGTTAACTAAGCCTGTTGGAGTTATTTCTTCATTTCCTTCATAGGAAAGGAATTAATATCTAAAGTATTGGACTGTTTATTACTGTTGCTTAATACTGTAGTGTTTAAGTGTTTTTATTTTTCATATTCACAAGCAGTGGTAGCATTGTCGCCTCAAAGCAAGAGGTTCTCCCGTTCGATTCTCGGCAGGAGTGCCTTCTGTGTGGAGTCTGCATGTCCTCCCCACAGTCGAGTGGCATTCGAAAGACATGCGTGAATGGGCGTGCCTTCGTTGAAGGTTGGGCATCGGGCTGGCACCTTGGCACCGTAAAAATCTACTGCCAATCATTAGCGGACCGGAGTTCCGCTGTGGCGACCCCTAACCAGGAAAAGCCGAAAGAAGAACAAATGAAATAATAAGGAAGTGAAGTCAGTCCTCTACCTTAATGCTAGGGACAGTCATCTCCTCACACCTCTGTTGTGATTTTGTACTTGCTTATCCAGTGATTTACTTTTTGTGATACACCAGGTTCCTGGATATGAGGACAATTTATCAGAGCCATTGGTTATCTCTGTCATTTGATTTGCGTTCTATGTATTGTATTACAGTTAAGCAGTAATCTATGACTGTGAGTAGATATATCAGGATTTATCCATGGTTGGTATTGTTTGATCACAGTTGTGAAGCCTGAGTGATCAAACAAAGCCAGTTGTAGGTAAATCCTGATATACCCACACACAGGAAAGGATTATTGCTATTATACAGTGACATTACTTAAGAAAGAATTTACTTACCTTTCTTAAATAATGTCTTTGTATAATGGCGTTGTAGTGTTCCTCCCTGTTGCTCCTTGTTTAACAATATTTCCATGCTTGTACAATACATCAGTACAGCACAGGAGAAGCTAACAAGATCTTGTGAGAGACAGAGCAGAAAAGCAAGGAAAGTCAGTTACATTTCTGATTC
This sequence comes from Protopterus annectens, assembly GCF_019279795.1. Lineage (NCBI taxonomy): Eukaryota > Metazoa > Chordata > Ceratodontiformes > Protopteridae > Protopterus > Protopterus annectens. The sequence goes on from NC_056743.1 coordinate 751,567,699, forward strand.
TTTAGTTTTACAGAATGAATGTCCCTGATTTTTCTCATATTTTGCTCTGTCCCTCAGAAAATCCCAACAGAAAGTTTGGCTGCTCAATGGTACTTCAGCAGACGGACTTTTTTCTGTTGGCATATGCTTGATTTACAATGGGCACTCTGGTTGGGCTGCCCAATTAGCATGCTTGTTTTGAATAGTAATGAGCAGTCATTGTATAATTATGCTTGTCCAATTTTCAGGTGTTTTGTACTGGCCTGGAAATGGCCCAATGTTTCAGTACTTTTTCCCAGCAATCAACTTTAAATAAGTAAATAAATAAAATACATACATGTGGTCATACATACATAAATGCATAAATAAATAAATGATTGATTTTTCTTTGTTACACTGCCTCAAAAAAACATCACTTTTTCCATAGGTTGCAAAGATATTGCATAACCGAAATGAGGAAATGGTAAGAGAATTCTCTAGATATCAAAGACAAATCAATATGTCACTGTGCATGTCCTAGGAGGTCAAACATAAATGTTCAAGCATCTCATTATCAGTTTCTGTTATATTTGTCCACAAGAGTTGTAACTGCCACGGAGTCAACAATGAGTGTACGACCACCTCTGAATTCGTAAAAGAATATGTTTATTCCACAACAGCAATTAAAACCATGAACTGTATACACACTGAAACGTTAAGCGCTTTCACCCACACCACAGTGGACTTCATCAGATTCATATGCACATTAGCTGCAGTGAAGAAAGACCTCATTACTGGCTAATTTGCATGTCTTTGAATCACAATTAACAAATGAGAAGTGCAGATCTGTCACTGTACTATACTAACAAGCACACAGTAAAACGCGCGCACACGCACACACACACACACACACACACACACACACACACACACACACACACACACACACACACACACATGGCCAGTGTTAGCATTTTGGGTGCCCCCAAAAAATGTCAAGTTGGGGGCCCCCCAGGCACTTCCAAAGTAAGTATCACCCTGTCATTGCCACCTCTCCTAAGCAACATTTTAGTTAATGATGCAAACATTTAGAAGTATGCACAGACTGACCTGTAGCTACAATGCTCTTGCATTGTAACAGGCCTGTGTACCACACTGTGCTGGCCCATCTACCCAAGGGACAGTCACAGGTACAGACATTTAGCTGCAGCAATTAATCATTACATCAACTCTGTGTACAGGGCTGGACTTAGGTGAAATGGGGCCCCAGGCACTGCCCATTGTTTCAGACCCCCCCACATATATACATACACATCCTCCAGTGCTCTCCATACTACGCACATTATGTTTTTCTTCCTTTTCTCTCATCTTGCCTTACTCTTCAGCTTTTTCAGGAAGCTATCATTTTCTATAGCGTCTGATGAGAATTTTTAAGTTTTTGATTTCTTTTTACACAACCTTTTCATCCAATGATGGCTTGAACAGAAATTATGATTAAGAAAAGAAATTAATTTTGTTGATCAGCCTTTGTTTTTCTTGCATCCTTTCAACACGCATTCACTGATCAAGATAGTACAGTAATAATCGTTTAGAAAATAACTCAGTTAAATATGAAGTGACCCCAGAAGCCACAGATGTTACAAATTTAGAGCATTTCCCAGCCGTTTAATTGAATAGTGGACTAAACAAAAATCATGAGTAAGAAAAGAATTTCAGTTTTTTTTTCTTTCAAGGAATACATAAGTTGTGGGCAAGGCTTAATGTGCAAAGATGACAAAATAGTAAAACACAATAAACTAATAGACAGATGTTGTGAGGATATACAGATCTTGTCTGGAAATACTGCATGCCTCCCGAAACCTAAAAAAAAAAAAAAAAAAGAAAAAAGCTTCTCATTGCCTATTGCCACAGTCACGTATTTCAAGTGACTGCTGACATACACACCTAACATGCCTCCTCACTCTTCACCCCAACCCCCAAAAGCAGCAACCTGTACACATGTCTGATGTGTGACTGTGAGGAAAGTGAAAAAAAATAATGATTACAATAATGCATTCTACTTTGTTGATTCTAGACAGCTCACTGCCCCTATGCAAGTTACAGTAACCTTCTTTGTACACCCCTGAGGTCTGTGAGAAAAGCAAAAGAAATCATTTCCACAGTCCCCATCACAAACACAAGGTATAATGACTTGCTATGCATACCTCCAAGGTTTGACTCTGATAAAAATGAAAGAAACACTAACCACAACAATTCCCAGCCCCACCCCAACACATATATAACTAACAGTAACTTTCTGTAGACACACATCTTAGCAGGGCTGAATTTAGAATGGGTGTTGTTGATAGAGAATATTATCCACTTTATCCTAACAGGGTCATATCACAACACTATTCAGGATTAAGAATAATCAGATGGACAGTTAATAAGTTTTTTTTTCTCCTTATTTTTCCCAACCAACAAATGCTTTTGTTTGGCCCCACACCATGAAGGATGTTTAAGGGGGCCCCCTGTATTCATTTATGCAATCTAGGGAATGGGTGCCTACAGACTCCTAGAAGATCTAAGTGTCTGAATGTTCTTTGATATATTTTATGCCTTACTTTTGAAATATAATGGCTGTTAGTTACATTTTTTACTGATACCCAGAAAAGTTATGTATGTGTCCTGGCATTATTTGGTGTCTGCGCATGTACAGATAAAACCTATGATATTTTTTGCACACAAACATATAACCTATAGCAGTATTAGCTTGTATTTATTTCAGCAAACAGCAACACATTGTGAAACACTGGTATTGCCATACCAGATCAGTGACTGCTGTTTAGCAGTCGTCAAACAGTAGCTTGGGTAAGTCACTTTTATTTATCTCATTGAGGAGTAATGCATGCCTGTCACTGTCCCTGATTTCATAGACATTCCCTAATTTTTCCCTTATAATTTTGCTGTACCCTTCATAAAAAGTTTGACTTGTTGGTAAATCATTCAGGATTACAGACTGTTTATAAATTCAGATTGTCCAAAAAAATGCATGGTGATGCAGAAGGTGTTATTCTTTTAACTTTCCAGTGAATTACAGTAATATCCACATCATTGAGGATTGAAGTCATTACGTAATGATGTGCATTTGAGTTTCAGACTTCACATCCTTCAGAAAAATACATGCTAACAGAAATCCTGCTATTCTAGCAACTTTCTAAGTTTATAAGAACAATATTTAAAATCTGTGCCCATTTTTGGGTCTTTGTCCCCCCCCCACATTATTTTTGCCTTTGTGCAGATTTCTTGTACTTAGAGATTAAGAGGTATGCACTTGAGAACCTAGGTCTGGTCCCACGAGCACTTCCTTGTAACAAAAAAAAAAAATGGACAACTTACTTCCCTGGTTGCTGCAGCCAATCAGGTTTCTTGCTTCACTGAAGCAGACCTGATTGAGTGCAGTTTGCGAGCAAGTAAAAACAAAGCAGAAAAAACTTTGTGATGTGCTGATCGATGACATCATATTACATGGTTGTGAGGATGTGCCAAAATAAATGGAGGAGCTGGAGAAACCTGCTGCTACTACATGGGGCCCTTGTTCGTGGGGAGATAATTGGGGGTTCCCCATGGTCGTGTGTTCGGTGGGTGCCTAATGCCGACCACACACACACACACACACACACACACACACACACACACACACACACACACACACACTCACCATACCTGTCTCTATTGCCAGAATGCATGCATACAGTGCCTTATTTCCCCTGCCCTGGTAATTCATGGATGATTACTGTCAGTTCTTAATGCCAGATATTTAAGTTTACGCATCATGTCCTTCAGCTAATACATTCTTGGACAACAGCAGTTATCCTATGAGGTTAAGAGAGGTATACCTAATGCTTCCTGTTCCTCTGCCTCATATATGACATGTTGCAAGTATAGCATAATGCCACATATCTTCCAATATATATGTTGTTGTATATATATATATATATATATATATATATATATATATATATATATATATATATATATATATATATTAAAACATGCTCCTGACTTAACTTATCATTTAGTGCAGTGAGCTTATGCAGGAGTATCTTTTGTCAAGGGTGCACAAGTCAAATCCCTTCTCCCCTGTCTACTTTTTTATCATTTAGTACTCTTAAAATCAGTCCCTGGTGCCTAGTGATGGTGTGTATGACTACTACCCTCTGTGAGAGATAAGTCAGTGCAGGGCTTGAAGTCTGTTTAGTGCTGTTTAAAGGACACTACTTCTCCCAGGTGTCTGGTGGTTCTACGCACCTTTTTTTAAACTTGGGCCTTTAAGACATGCCATATTGAGTATCCATGGTATCTAGTGTTTCCATTGACTTCCAATCTCCGTACTGTTTATGGGCAGCTCAGGCACTTGTTTTAGGAGTTATTCCTGGTGGCTAGTGGATCTCCCTAACCCCTAATCCCAGTACCATTTAAGTACCACAGAGGCAGAAGTATGGAGTTTTCACTGACAGCTAATAGTTCCCTTACCAACCATTCAGGCATGAGCATGGATTTTTCTCTCATGGATAGTGAGTCTCCCATCCCTCCAATCCCTGTACTATTTAAGTGCAGCCCAGGGATGAGTATGGAATATTCCTTGGTAGCTTGTGGTCCCCCCCCAGTGCTGCAGTCTTTGTTCATTACTCTAGGGGTGTGCAGAAGAATGACAGCCACCCCAACACACACACACACACACACACACACACACACACACACACACACACACACACACACACACACACACACACACACACACACACACACACACACACACACACACACACACACCTGTTAACTTACTCCATAATTCCCCTACAGCTCATTTCCAGGCAGACCCTCATGTACTCATGCAGGCCCTCACATACACTCACACCCCTCCATCATTTCCTGAACAGTAAATATCCCAGCACTTACCTCTACTGTGATGGATGGCCATGGCCTTTTGGTTCTGGTCACTGGCATGAGGTGCAAGGAGTGGTTGTGCTTATCTGCATAATTGGGTGATTCTGTGAATTGCTGGTGTGTAGATAATGTCTAGAGGCATTTTTTGTGGGAGATTATATGGTTAATTACAATATACTTGTCCCCTGGAATGCCTCACTGGTGTCTAGCATGGTCACAGAAACAGGCCATGGTGGTGGTGTTAGTCTTTGTGCAAAATCACCATGGTAGTGTTAGCAATAAATACAAAAAAGGTTATCTCAAAGTGTATACCTTACTGTAGCCTTTTTGAATTCCCGCCATAACCTGAAGCATCTGTATACACACATTTAGTAATCCACATACACCTCGTTTTATTTTGTTTTTCTTTCTCTCTTTCTTTTTTTACTGTCTAGTTTTCAGTACCACATGCACATTCCACAAGTCTGTAGTGTCCTCTAGCTACTGGGAGTATTAAGTGTAATTTCCTCCTAAGAATTTTACACAAACTCCCAATAAAAGTTTCAAGCCTATATATAATTTGGCAAATGCTTGCTAATAGCTTTGATATTCTTCTATGTTTTGGGATATGAATTACAATATTTCATTTAAGAGCTATGACACCGTTATTATATTAAGTTCATGAAATGTGATTTTACACACACACTGAAAAAGATAACCCTTCAAAAGTGAATTGTAACATGGCAGTACTGCAGGTAAGGAAGAGAATCCCCAATCAAGTACAGTGAATATTTCATTCAAATCTCTTGATAATTCACAATGTTGTGAGCACTGTTATAAGCTTAATATACATTTGCTAATGTTTCTTCATATCTTCCCCCTTTCAGAATTTCAGATCCAAATTTTCATTGTATCATATGTTGGACCACACCTCATGAATTATACAACTGTAGTTCTATCTTTCTGTCTTCAAAGGAGATTTACTAAGAGACACAAGGTCATAAAATACCAGGATATGCCAAAAGAAACTAGAACAAAGTCGAATAAGGACTCCTGTATAGTCCCAACACTAGTAGCAGCAACAACAGGGCTAATGAAAAAGAATTTTCAAGCACATTTAAATATGCAGCTAATACAGGCAACTCAGTATGATCTACAGAAGAGGCAATTATAGAAACATTGTGGGTACTGAGAAGATAGAAGCAATCTAATTGCATTAAATTAAAATTCTACTGTAATATGGAAATGGGAGCCATTCCTGTCAATGTTTTAGAAGCCCTAAACATCAAAAAAAAAAAAAAAAAAGAAACTAAGAAATGTCAGTATATTTTTGTTTGGTAAATCTGCCATAGCTACATGTCATATAGATTATATTATACTTAACTTTGATCTAGTTATTAGAGATTTGGTTATCTGTGTTGATAACGAACTTCCCTTTGACCACATCTATGTCATACTTAGAAAATCCTTCTGCTTTGCACAATTTATCCTTCATTGTATCTCTACAATGTTCAAAGAAGCTATAGTTCCACTTTGTTCTTCCATTATTAGGCTTATCAGTCAGTATAATTCCTCCTTTGGCATATACCTCACTAACCAACTAAACCAACTTGATAGACCTCAGTGCTGCCTCGCAGATCGATAGCCCTATAACTCCTCTCAGTCTCAAACAAATCTCCTAAGCCCTAAGGGGTAATTTGATTTAGCCTTTTGTGTTGTGAATGACTCCTTCTTTTTCTTTTGGCTTTTCCCAGTTATGGGTCGCCACAGTGGATCACCTGTCCCTCATGATTGGCAGTAGAGTTTTTTACGGTGTTGAGTTGGCAGCCCAGTGCCCAACCTTCCATGGAAGGCACACACATGCACACACTCACACCTAGGGTCAGTTTAGAGTGTCCAATCCACCTACAGCATGTCTTTGGGATGTGGGAGGAAACCGGACCACCTGGAGAAAACCCACGCAACCACGGGGAGGACATGCAGACTCCGCACAGAAGGCACCCCAGCTGAGGATCAAACCGTAGAAACTCTTGCTGTGAGGCGACAATGCTAACTGCTGCACCACCGTGGCCGCCCTGTGTTGTGAATGACTCCATACTCTTTAAACACTTTCATCTAAATAGAAATAGGGTAAAACAAAATCTTCACTAGAGAACTAAACCTGTATCACCACATTAACAATATCAACAGGCAATGGTAGGTACCTAACTTAATGTATCCCCTGTTTCTGCAATCGGCTTTCCTCAGAAATTATGTATAGCATTTCCTTGGCAACCTTTAAAATACAGTCTCGATAACTGGATTTTGATTACAAATGTGCACCTGCAATGTGTACAGGTAACATACTTAGTGGGGGGGGGGCACTATTAATCTCCCACTAATACTGGGTGATATGTCTGAACTTCTTGATGGTCTCCATGGCCGTAAGCTTATTAAGACTTTATAAACCTATGAACTTATGTGCTATGATCAGAAAGTAGACAATCAGCCTTTCAGATGCTCTGCCATTCTCCCTAATAAAGTTAGGTAAGGTAAGAATGATGCTAGAGAGCTGCATTATGTTTCTCAGTCTCGCTCAGAGGATTACACGATCAGCTGCTAACATACTTTATCCTGTCATTCTGAGGCTGATCTCTTCTGTCACCACCTGCATAATGTGTGACTCTGAGAAGGTCACTTAAGCAGACAATGCTTCAGGTTTATACCAAAAAGGAGGCACATATGCTTAGTGGACTTAACTGTTAATAACTGAATTAAAAAAAAAATAACAATATAGGCTGCTCATTCTAGTATTCGAATTTCAGTATCAGATAGAGTAAAGCACTAAAATCTTATGACTGCTATAATTAGGGAGGGAAGTTTCCCCAAACCAGTGTAGGTGCATGGCAAAACTGTGGTCATAAAAGTATATGTGAATCCCATCAAAGAAAGGCCTTTGTGAGTCCACAGAGCATGCTAAACAGTTTGAAAAGGTAAATCACTCAAATTACTGTAGTTGTATATTGCAGTTATGATACTAAATGTAGCTGTGAATTTGATCATAGAAAAGCCTATTTGCAGGTCCTAATATCACTGAACAATATGAAGGAAAGAAGCCCCAAGTTAATGTAGGTGCGTGTTAAAAACAGAATTTTAAAATGGCTGTGGATCTGTTCAAATAAGAGGCTTTTTGCAAGTGTTGCATCTTGTTTAGTAATTAAGCAATAACCGACGATGTGGTGTGGTATATTGAAGATTTACCCACGGTTGGTGTGGTTTAATCATGAGGGTGAAGCCCGAGTGATTAAATAAAGCCAATAGTGGGTAAATCTTCAATATACCACAACCACGGAGTCGCTTACTGATATTACACAATGACATTATTTAAGAAAAAAATACTTACTTTTCTTAAATAATCCCCGGGATTCATGAAGCTTGTGCTGGACGCCGGAGTAGCGTCGGCGATCTAACGCCAAATATGGCTGCCGAGCGATTCAGGTACGAGCTGTTTCCACGTGCACTACCAGAGTATGCCAGAGCTGCACAGCTCCCGGTGCATGTATGCTAATTACCCCATGCACAGCAGTGTAGCATGCAAATGAAGGTATATAGTGATTCATGAAGTGGTGCAGCATAAGCATGAAGAAATGTAAACCAAAAAAAGGTTTACATTTTTTTCAAACATAAAATCGGAGCCATGAAAGTGGACCAAACCTATGTATTATAATGTTAATATATGCCAATGGCTAAATATATAGCCAATGGCATAAAAAAATGCACAACACATAAAAAATAACATTTAATGTCATGGCCACACTAACGCAAAGTAAAATCGCAGTGCATCGGTGCGCAAATGGGATCACAATGAAAATATATTTAGATGTCATAAAACTGCAATGTAACACAATTCATGAATTCCCCATAATAGTCAATGGCACGCATGCTACACCACAACCATGGCGCAAGGGTTGCTAAGGGTCTGTGACAGTGTTCTGCATGGTAACTAGGAATTAGTAGTCAATGCCATGCAAATGAGTCAAGTAATACTGAATTGCAAACTCCCTGCCAGTGTAAGGATGTACCACACAGTGTAGCGGTACAACACCGAGGTGTGGCCTGGAGGTAAACATGACATCAAGAGAGGGGTGCGCCACCGTAGCTGTAAGCACATTGGAGCATTGCTAATCCAGGTTGCCTGTTGCTAAGCAAAGCTGCAGGATAGGGGTGTGGAAGTAGCCATAGCTTTGCTTAGCTGAGAGCACACAAGGTAACCGAAAGTGCATGTGAACGTGGATGAAAACGCACTCAAAACCTGATAAACAGCTGTGTGCGGCGAGCACCATAGCTGAAACAGGAAGGATGTGGGAAGACAATAAGGAAATGCTGCAGCATGGTAATTGGAGTACAAATGAGTAATTAACACCTAGGAACTCACAGTGGGCCATTGACAACAGCTAACAAGGCTGCTAGCAGCTACCTGCAGAACAGGAAAGGGGAGGTGCCATACTGCAAAGAAAAGAGAACTGTCACAGCAGAACAAAGCAAACTTGCAGTAGATCAGCTACATAACACATTTCGCAACACAATCCTGGGTTGTGAAAGTACAAAACAAGAAAGCAGGCAGCTGGATGCATGCCTGACAATGGGATGGGAATCGGGTTGAAAAGTGAAGTAAAGGGCAATAGATGAATCATGGCAGCCAAGCGTAAGTCAACACCAAAGGCCCCACAATAGCAGTACCTGCTGTAAAACCCATAATTAAGATACCCTGCAGCTGGAATTGCACATACACACCCAATTACACCAGCATCATCCATTGCACAATAGTATAAGGTGTGAAAGCCCCACACACACACTTGTGTATTCCCAGACACTCTGCACCATTGGTGTATACAGATGAGGAACTTTTAATATGTACATGTTAGGGGCTGCCATAGCTTTGATTCACCAGCATGTGTTGGAGACTGACGGTGGTGTGGAGGATGATGCTGACAACCATCTCAGGCACCGGAGGAGGAGAAGAGTGTTCAGACCCAGGGTAACCTACCAGGGGCTACATGATCTGGAGATAGTAGAGCATTACAGGGTGGACAGGGACACCATACAGCAACTTGTTGAGCTGTGCTGGCCATGCCTCAGAGCCAGAAATAACAGAGGGGAACCCATCCCAGTGGACACAAAGGTATGTGTAAGCTTGAGAATACTAGCCACAGGTACCTTTCAAAGGCCAACTGGGGATATCATGGGGATCTCACAGGCATCAGCATCCAGGGTACTCCACCAGTTCCTGGATGCCATGTTACCACATGCCAATGAGCACATATACTTCCCCCGAATGCAGGAGGAGTTGGCCAGCAATATGTGTCTCTTCCACCATGTGGCAGACTACCCGGAGGTACTGGGTGCAATAGACTGCACGCACATACACATCAAGACACCACCCAGTGAGCAGGGTAGGTGCTACATAAACCACAAGGGATACCCCTCCATCAACTGCCAGGTCATGTGCAATGCCCAGGGCATTATCATGGATGTGTGTGCTGGCAGCCCTGGAAGCTATCACAACTCCCACATCTGGCATGCCTCACAGCTGTATCAGGTATTTGCCAGGGGGGACATCCCATATGGCCACCTGGTGGGGGATGCTGGCTATGCACTGGAACCGTGGATGATGACTCCCATCAGAAATGCACACACAGCCACACAAGAATGCCATAATGAGGCACACACAGAAACCAGAATCATCATAGAGCGCATGTTTGGGATGCTGAAATCACGGTTCCATTGCTTGGACATATCTGGTGGAGCCTTGCAGTACTCTCCAGGCACGTGTGCCCACATCTTCATAGTATGTGCCATGCTACACAATATGATCCTGCAGAAACAGCTGCAGCAGGGACAGAATGGTGAAGGCCCTCACAGCCCACCACCATTGCCAAGGGCCCCACAGGCACAGAGGGACTCAGACCACGAACACCCTGTGCCAGCCCCAGTAGGCAGATGGAGGTGCCCAGTATGCCCATGCCTTGGCAAAGAGGGAACATATAGCACACACACTGACAGTGTAGGCACTTATGGACTGACACCCTTCTCCACCTGCACACACAGCAAACATGGATGGCACACACACACGACCACCTGTAAATTGTCATGTATAGGTGGTCTACTGTGTGCATCCTACATAGGTAGCCCTCAACTATTGTACACACAACTGCCATTGGCACAAGGTAAGTCAATACCTGAACAGTAAATTAAGCTATCAGCATGTGTCCATACTGTATGTATAGGTTCATAGATACATAGGTAGGTACATGCCTAACTGCCCGAGGCCACTCATAAGCATAGCCAAAAAGTGTCTGCTGTTGCCACCCCATTGATTAACTAACTGTCCCTCTGTGGAGCAGAGCCAATTGCTGGATCCCTGGGGTGTATCCACTGTTCCCCACCCACTCTGCAAGGATTCCCTGGAGTGTTAGTGAGGGGTTTCATATAATGTAATCAGGGATGTAGTTCCAAATAATGGGGAGTACCCATGACAGGAATCTTCTCAGATGATTTACATGTTACATAGTATACCTTAACCACAGCTTGCATATATAGGTAGTATTCCACAGAATAATAAACATTTGGAACACACAACCGCTGAAATGTGTGTTAATCACCCTTGCACTACCAGTGCCTGCTCTGAGAGGTAAAATTACCACTGCCAGGATTAGAACATGCAACCATGTACACAATCTTCACAATAACCTACCACTAAGCTACCTGAGATGTACCAATGGCAGTTGTGTATACTGACAGGTTAAAACACAAAAGGTAGGAATGTGTGGAAATAGGACAAACCGGCATGTACCCAATGAAAGGTGTATGCTATATATATATATATATATATATATATATATATATATATATATATATATATATATATATATATATATATATATATATATATATATATATATATATATATATATATATATATATATATATATATATATATATATATAGAGAGAGAGAGAGAGAGAGAGAGATATGTCGATATATGGGGATATACATATATATGTAGATATATAGATAGGTTAACAACATCTACATAACCATGGAGGTACATATAAATGGGATACCTACCACATACCGACTGCTTGACATACCAACGCACGTAATCACGAGGCTTAAAGTCCGAAAGACCACAGTACCGAAACACCAGAAGCATGAGGTTTAAAATCCTGATGTTAAGGGACATTTAGTCAGTGCTTCTGGTGTTGCGGTTCAGGTAGGTTACTGTGTGTAAGTGTGTTTCTGAGGGCTGTAGTGTGTGTAAGTGTGTGTTCTGAGTGTGGTGTGTGTTCCTGGGGGACTGTAATGTGTGGGTGTGGGTTTGCTTTGTGCATCTGTTTGTGCAATCTAGGAGGTAGAATATTAAAGTAGGGTGGTGTGGGAGTGGTGCAGACACCCACATGGGGGTGTAGGGGGGGCTTGCCCACCTGCTCATACGTAGTGTAGGATGGTTTGTTTGGATGTGGTGGGTAGCAGTGTGTCTGTGTGTGTGTGTGTGTTCCATGTTTGTGTTACTTTCGCAAGTTACTGTCGCTGTCGGTAATGTGGGGTATGGGAGTCTGGGCCAGTACTGTCGGCGTCGGAATTGTGTGGTTTCAGGTGTCCATAGGTATCCCATATACAGCGGTTGAAGTGTTCATATATGAGTATAACATGGACCATAGCAATCACACATTCTGCCATGACCAAACTTTATGAACAAAGGATATGGAGAGTATATGCCTATACACTATTACAAATATGTGCTATGGACATGAGCCAATGATAGGGTTACCACCTGTCCCACTTTGTGAGGGACAGTCCCTCTTTGGGCAGTTGTGTCCTGACCAAAAATATTAAATGTGGCAAATGTCCTGAGATTGTAGGACATAATTATGTCCCATATGTAATGTAATAGTTGCATACAATAGTTCTTTCTGTATCTAAAATACCTACATGTTACAAGAAACAGGATAAGCAACTAAACTGCTACAAGAATAAGCTTATATTTAGGCAAAAAAGGAAAGTTCTATCCCTTGTACTGACCGTGGGTTTGTGTCGGCCTGTAAAATCTGATGTGTGTCCCGAAAATGTCCCACTATGGCCATTTGAAAAGGTGGCAACCCTAGCCAAAGAGGGTCAGTCACCAACACAACTCCAATGACTGCAAATACCTATGACAGAAATACACAGCTTTCATGTAGCAACACTTTATTACATTCCGATGTATTGCGAAAGGATTCAAGGACTAACATCACCTGCATGCTATACAGGAACCAATTAACAGTGCCTTAATGAATCAGCCTGCAATTACCATAGTATTAGTCCACTAAAGGATAGGTGTTCAAATAGGGAAGGAACCCTCACGCACATATCGATTATGTATAAAAGCAGTTCCTACACACCTGCATCTGCTATGTACACCCACCAACATCACCCCCACACCCAAACAAATTACAATACAAACTGTAATAACATCACAAATCATTCACTCACTGTACGACATCTGCAGAAGCCTTAACATACCTTGTCAGAGACACACTAACATGGCCCTATGTGAAATAGTTGCTGTTATACAATGGAACAGCTGCTGATGTTACAGGGTTTGTTTGCACTAATCCCATTTCAGAGGGTTGTGTGTACACCAGGAAGTGTTACCAATTACTGATTAACAGCACAGTATGATACACATGTACACCAAACCAAGGATGTCTGGTGAGCACACTGTAAACCACCTAACAGTTCATGCATAGCCATACAGCCTTGAGCTGCCCAAACATCCTTGCCAGACTGAAACATCTGCAGAAGTATCAGGTACAAACAAACCCTGCATAAGTAGCAATGTTCTGAAATATAACAGCTGTACTCACATGTAGAACAACATCTTCTAGCCATTACACACAATCCACGGGAGTCATGAAGCTAATATATCTCTGTCTGTCTCCATATAGCTGTTGAAATACATCACAAACAACACATCCAGGCCGTCTTCCTCGAAAGTAAGGCAAACGGACAATGCCCAAGTGGAGTACTCAATTATACACCACTGTTGCCATGGTATTGGCTAATGGAGTAGCTGCACAGCTGATGTGCATCTAATTAACTACTTTGGAACACCAATTGGTGGTCAGGATAGCACATGTTACCGATATTTAACTATAAAAGGATGGCTTATCACACATTCAAACCATCTGTATATACCAGCAGAACGTTACAAAGAAGATTGAAACACAAACTGAAAAGGATTGAATTAACAGTCAATGACACCTCGGGTTACTAATAAGGTATGTAGAACACTCAGTATGTCTGTGTATGTAGTACCTGTTCTGTAATATTTAAAGTGCATGCAATCCATATAGTGGAAACAGTTATCTTGTAGTGATGTATTGTTGAGCATAGTAACGCTTGTAGTATTTATGTGTGTACTGCTGTAGGTCACAAGGCAAACACTGCATACACCACAAGGGATGCTATATAAGGGCTTTGAACCCAAATATTCCTCACCAGCCGCTGTCAGTGGCAGGGCTGGTCCAACAAGTATGTGCTATAACAGGGGATAGTATATGTTGATATATTGTAACAGTAGGCATATGTATGGGTGTATTACTGAGAATAACATGTTGAAGGTTGGCCCACTGTGCAATTATGATTTGCATTGTGGGATATTGTGCCAATAACTGTGTAATGTACAGTATTGTAGGCAGATATGTATTACAAGTTACATAGCATTACTGTTATGTTAGGCAAACATTAGTTATGTCTATTGGCATTTACAATACACAATAACAGGATACATATGACTTGTAGTCACCCGACAGTTTATCAGCATGATAGCAAAGTAAAATGGAAGAGCTAGTTAACTATCCATGCACATAAGACATGTAATAAGTGCAAAGGTAGGTACTAGGCTGTCTGCCCAAGGGTATTTATAAGCCTAGCTAGAGTGTGTTGGCTTCCGCCACCCCCTTAGGTTAGTTTCCTGTGCCTCTGAATGGCAGAGCCATTAGTTCCCTGTGCCTCTGTCCAGCAGAGCCACTGCAGTGATCCCCGGGGTACATGTCTGTCTCCCATCCACCCGTCAAGGTTTCCCTTGAAGAGTGCTAGTGAGGGGCCCTGCCTGATGTACATTGGAATCATGTTCCAAAGCATGGGGAGTCTCCGGGTCAGGAATCTATCTGTCCAGCACGTCCTAGTCATCATTGTGGTTAGGTGTATATCCCTAGAGCATGTGGCTCTCAGGGGCTTCTGTTTAGGTGGAGCATATCCAGCAATACTGGGTTGGACATGGGCCTTGTATGTCAAGCAGAGATCACCTGTGAGTATGCGGTATGCAACCGAGTACAGCTGGAGTTTCTTAGGTTGGGCTGCATAGGTCATCTGTTTGAGGTCAGTAATCCTCTTGGTGTGGTACTGTTGTGGTCTTCCAAGCTGTTGCAGTTGTCTTGTAATGTACATCCCAAATGGGGTGTTGTATCCTTTAATGGGTCTAATAAGTCATGAGTAGAGAGGCACAATGGCCTCCTTTGTTCTGGATGTGAACCCATTAGAGATTAGGGGGCCACGTAGAAGGATATTCTAACCACCTTGTCATTATGGGTATCGAAGGAGAGATTGCTATCTACTGGGGTTCCCAGATCCCTTATTACCTTTTCTGTATGTAGGGGACTAGCACCTATGTGGTAGTCCATGGGTAATTAGTTATATCCAAAGGGATGACTATGCACTTTTTGGCATTCAGCTTGAGGCCATGATATTGACACCAGGTATCTGTCTCAGTGCGACCCTTCCGGAGGGTGTCTGTATCAGCTGGGGAAACAATTATGGCCCCTAGTTTGCAGTCGTCTGCAAACCTTTTCAGCCAAAGCCCTCCTGTGCTTGCCTGTATGTCAGAGAATTATATACCGAACATGAGGGGTCCTAGGACTGAGCCCTGGGGGATGCCACTTGTAACTGGTATACAGTCGGACCTAGGGTATGCAACTCCCACTGTGTGGGTTCTGTCCATGAGCCACTTTGCAAACCATCACATGACATAGGGGTTAATGTTCAGGTGGATGGGTATGTCGATAATACCAGAATGGGGAATGGTGTTGAAAGCCTTTGAGAGATCAAGGTAGGCTGTGTGGACCTCCTTACCCTCATCTAATGCCTTGGTAACTGTCTCTAAGAAGTCCACCAGGTTTAGGAGGCATGGTCTGCCCTTAACAAAGCCAAACTGGGAGGGGTCAAAGGTTTGGAGGTACCCAATGTCTCTGTGACTGAGATCCATGATGATGTGCTCCATAGCCTTGCAGACCAGGCTAGTCAGGCCTATAGGGCAATAGGTCCCATGGTCCATTGTGGCGCCACCTTTGTGGAGTGGGATAACTGTTGCTGTGTGCCATTCAGGGGGCACAAAGCCCGATGTGAGGCTATTATTGAACATGGTGCATAGGTGGGGAGCCAGTACATTCTGAAGTTCATGTAAAATGCAGCCTGGGATGTTGTCCGGTCCCATGGATGCTGTGATATTGGCTTTAGAGTGTGCAGCTTTTACCTGCATAGTTGTGATTACAGGGACTCTGCACTCTTCCTGTATAGATATGGGCCCTTTAGGGGTGAGAGGGGGAAAGGTAGCACTGAACCTATCTGCCAGGATGTTGGCAATATCAGTTGGTTCTGTAATGTTCATGCCTTTGTGCTGTAACTCAGAGCAGATCTGGGTGTTGACATCGAGATATTTGACATAGCTATAGAATGCTTTGTGGTTGTCATTGGAATTAGTGGTGGTTTTGTTTCCGTAGCTAGCTTTGGAGGATCTTATAAGGGATCTCACCTTCTTACTGAGGCTGACCAGGGAGCTCCTCCATGCATGGGATTGTACTCTCTTTTGCAACAGTGTCTTCCTTCTGTTGTACAGTTTGTTTATGGCAGGGGACCACCAGATTGGCTTCCTTAATTAGGAGTATAGCATCTTGGTTCTGTTTGGGATAGCACGATCCATGCACTCGTGTAAGTGCTTATAGAGTGCATTTGTGTAGGATTCAGCAGTTGTAACTGTATTGTCCATCTGCATGGGTGTCATGAAGTTCACCACATCTGTCTTAAGAAGCATGAAGTTGGCTTTGTAGACATATTATACTGTGGTTCCCTTAATGGGGGGTGGGGGCGGGATGTGGATATCAAGGGTGTTCAGCTTATGGTTGGATCGGACCAACGAGGAGTTGACTTCAGGTGTGGAACACCAGTCACTCATGTTGGTAATGCCTAGGTCTAGGATATTGTTGCCCCTGGTGGGTGTGTGGATAAGTTGATCCAGGGCATTGGTGTTTATGAATTCCAGAAAGTGTTGAGCTAATGAGTTGGTACACGAGTAGTTTTCCCAGTTAATGGTGGGGTAGATTCAGTGAGACTATGTGATGAGTGTGGTGTGGTGCGAATGTTTACCTTCTCCACATGACTGTCAGGGTCAGTCTTGGTTGGAGAGAGCTTTACCTCCAGTTTGGCTAGATAAGTGCATCTCTCACAGGTTGTAGTGTTGGGTGGTAGGCGGAGAGGGTTGTCTGTGTACATGAGGCAATGTCTACATTGCCTCAAGATGTCCAGATTCATCAGATAGACAGGAGAGAACACTGGCAGCTGACCCTTGGACATGCCTGAATATAAAACTAATTTCCCCTAGATAAGTGAAGAAAGTGAGTACAAGAGCTATTTTACTCTAAGCAAGTGAGAAAAGTATGTACAAAACCTGTTTACCTCTAGGTAATGAGGAAGATTGAGTGCTATAGTAATTAGTAGCTTATGTAGTGCTTACAAGTTCTGAACAAGTGCTGAGCATGAATAAGCAATCCAGATAGGGTCTTGGATAACATAAACACACTGCCCCCCAACAGGTACACAATCATATATCCATGTACACCACAGAGCCCCTGTACCCACAACTATGCAGGTACAAGCTGCACTCAGGCTGCATGGGACCTGTCCACATCCCAGGTTGTATCATACACATATGGCAAAACAAGTTGCTCTCCACATACACATCATGTAAAACATAGCTTCATGTCAGGCTGTGTACACACTGAATGGTGCACACCAACAGGTATCACAACCCACAAAGGGGGAGACACCACTGATAATGGGAAGTACTGCACTACTACCCTGCTGAGTCTGGTCTGAAAGGCCATGAACCTTGATCAAATTATTTGATGTCAGCAGTACAGATGTAGATGACAGTAAGGTTGATTTCACACTGCATATCATAACCTTGCCAGGTCATAGGACATCATCACCCATACTGTGTTCCACCTACACTCAGTATACTAGATGTACATTCCTATGTCACAGGAGTGTTTTGCAATGGGACTGCTGGCAGAACCAACACTACAGAAGGTGTCTGAATAATACATGCACATCACACCAGTGCCAGCTACAGTAAGACAGGGTTAATTAATTGTACTCCCCCTCATTGTAGTCCATACCACACAGACTAACAGAAGGCATCTGCCTATTGAAGTATGCAAATGACTATGACCTAGGAGCAATAGCCGACTCAGAGTGTTGTGGACAACATACAGAAGGGGCTTTGTGGGTGAGGTGTGTGTGACATATGGCCACAATCTGACAGCTACATATTGCATTGTCACCCCTATGTTAATAACCCTGTACCCATGAACTACCACCTAGGCAGCGGTCAACATAATGGACACTGTGTGTAAGGGATGCAGCTGGGCAGTTGTCTTTCCTGTGATAGTTACGTCACCACACCTGTCAGGTAGTCATATGTGGCAACCCTAATCATGACAGGGTGCCATCCATGAATATAGAGATCATTGTCCAGCCATACACAACACTCAAGTGACCCATATCAGATCACATATTTCCTTTAAGGGTATTGGCCATGTTCAGATGGCCTACACCAGCCTTCCCATTCCCCATCTCCACTATGTAGCATGATGCATACCCTGAATAAATCCATGTCCAACCCAGTGATGTTGGACATGCTACATGTACACATCCTGATCTCAAACACATACTTCATGGACATCCACCTTCCTAGTACTAGGATCACCACATGCTGGACAGATCCTTGTCCCATACACTTTACATAGTCCTGCCATACTATGCATTCCTGTCCAGCAAAGCTGCACATCGCCCCTCTCAGACATGGTGTGATGACTGCATGGTAAATGTATCATTAACCCTGTGGATCAGTTATGTGGCACTGCTCCACCTGGCCCCAGAGACCCGCCTGTCAGCTACAGCTAGGTAACCTTTCATCCTAGATTCATACATGGCCCAGGGCATATAGCCTACTAGTTGACTTTGACTGTACATGCTATAGTTGATATCCATCCCTGCAAATACCATCTGGCTAGCCAGTGTCCCATGTGTATCACATGTGCAACACAGGTGATACATGGCAGGATGTTGAATTGCTGTACAGTGCCATGTAGATGTATATGGCAGAACACATACATGTAAAACCTTCCATGAGCAAGTCTGCAGGGTCACAGGTCATGTCCGTTAAGGCAGTGTAAGTCTTTATATGTGACATATACACAGCATCAAGGTTGACTGCATTAATGTGGACACATCCAGCCATGTGCTGATAGGTAGGAACACCAGTACAGGCAAACAGACATGCCCACATCAAGACAGCATCCACATGGAGTATGAGCAATGTAATCAGGTGACACACACACATATATGGTGATAATATCCACTCACCATTGAGTGTCACATGTGTGTGACACAAACATGTCAGTGGTGTCAGTGTCATGTAGATTTGCAAAGACAACTATTTAATCGTAATAAATGCGATACACATGTATGTTCAGCTGTAGCTCTGTATGTCTCTGTGAGTTACTGTGACCTGTCTCCATCATTATGTCTTCCAGGTATGCCACGTGCAAGGCTACCCCCTTATACCTGCTTGGAGGATGAGGCCCTCATCCCATACCTACATGACAATCATGATATCCTGTTCAGCCATGTGCCACAGGATGCACAGCAGCAGGATGCCCTGTGGATGGAACTTTGCAGGAGGGTTAATGATGTGGGTGGCCACAACCGCACATACCAGCAGGTGCACAGACACTGTACAGACCTCATTAGATGGGCAAAACAGCGTGCAAATGCAATCGCCAGGGAACAAGGTGCAACAGGTGGTGGACCACCAACCCAGCCCCCACTCACATGTACCGAGGAGCTACTGGCCAACCTGGGGACACCTGCAGAACAACATCCACAAGCCTTAGCTGATATTGTGGAGGTGGGTGTCTCTCAACCACCGAGCCTGGAGTTGCTTGGTAAGTCACTACTGCACCTATAACAACTATATTCCATATAGTTGCATGTGTCACTGTACAATATGTAATGTAACATCATATGCAAGGCATGTATACACACATGCTGCATACTATAGTATGCTACTCTGTGTATGCACACATGTGCATACACCATAGTATAGTCTAATGTACTGGTGTATGTGTTAACATGCACATTGCACCCTGTAGCTATCATACAGGCATGGATAATGCTCATACTGCTGTGTTACTCCTATTTAGGTACCTCTGGCATTCTGCCGTTGCAGATGAGACTGTTATTATTTATCAGGCATCGTAATGCACAGATCTATCTGCCATGTGGCCATTTACCACATGTACACATAATGTATGGTCCTGTCACAATATACAGGTTGGACCTGCAATGCATCACAATGGCTACCCATGTGCAACACTTGCAAACTATGTGAATCACCGACATGAATCCTCACAAACTGTCATTGCCAGATGTGTGGACAGCTGTGCATACAATGGTGGAGGTGCTGTTCACTGTAGGGACATGTACTACAGATCAGAACTACACATGTGGGGAATACAAACAGTACTACACAGTGAGCTGGAGTATGGCCAGCCCACAGGATTCACTGGTGTGGATCATAGCCCTGCTATGAATGTCACACAATGTGATGTGCTATCTTGACATGTCCATGACATCTAGTGGCCTGGCTGCAACACTGCCTAACTATCCTGAAAAACATATCCCACATACCAAACATACCACCCTTTGTCTGCATAACCCTGTCATCAGTGGAGCATATGACATCTATGGGTGTATGTCATATGGGACAACACAGACATGTGAAATAGATGCCCATCACAATAATTTGGCCAACACATGTACACACATGGCCATGGAGGATGGCCAGAGACATGAAGCAACACACACAGTAGATGTGATGTGCTTGTGTGTACACCCTGTCATACAATGGCTACACATGGTCCAACTATGGCCTTTGTGTAATGGTTATATTGCAGATGTGGAACACTAGACATCCTACAGGCCTGTGCACATCTTGTGTAGGCGTGACATCAATCCACCACATAAGATGTGTTGAACATCTTGAGTGTGTCACGACATGACAGCAGTCACCTGTACAGTATCCACATCAGCCCACAGATACAGTACATTCCCTTGCTGGTGTTGGACATCAATGTCATCCTTGCTCCTCGTGTGTGTGTGTGTGTGTGTGTGTGTGTGTGTGTGTGTGTGTGTGTGTGTGTGTGTGTGTGTGTGTGTGTGTGGTACACAGATGTCATGTGGGACATGGTGTACCAACAAGTTTGCCATGTCTGGCCATAGTTGCCAGGCAGCAGCAATATGGTTGCAGATGTGCAGGGGTGTCATCCGTATACCCTTCAGTGACCTGTGTCACACATTCCACATCATGGTTTAGTGTGTATACACCTCAGTGATGTGGGTCACATTCCACAGTATATATGTATTGTATCTGAACACAGTCATGGCTATGAACTGTGTCTGTAACTCACACTGTATAGCAATAGAGATGCCTCATGATTCCCTGCAATGGCCATGCACATCAGCTAAATGTGCAGTATATCTGTAGGGCAGACAGACAACACTGCATTGGGACACCATTACCCCACTGTATATTTGACAGGACACCATTGTGTTAAACATGTATGCATGTCATTGCACACGTCAGCAGATCACATGTCATACTACATGTGATTGTCAAGGTCATATGCCACACATCAGGCAGGTGTACTGTTAACCTGTGCTGGTCTACATGGTGTAACACAGGGATGTATGCTAACTACTACTATGATTGTGTAATTTGCATGCCTTCTGCTATGACACATGCATGCTGTTGTGTGCAACCCAGGGATGTATGATAACTACCACTATTATTGTCTGCGCTGCATGCTGTCTGCCATATCACATGCATGTTGCATGCCTTCTGTCATATCACATGCATGTTGGGTGCCATAGTGTGTGTGTCTGTGTGTCTGTGTGTGTCTGTGTGTGTGTGTGTGTGTGTGTGTGTGTGTGTGTGTGTGTGTGTGTGTGTGTGTGTGTGTGTGTGTGTGTGTGTGTGTGTGTGTGTGTGTCTATTGTATAGATTGTAATGTACAGTTCTTGTCTGCCCCTCACAGGTGATGTAGGTGCATTGCCCTCCTGTGGTCCATCTGATGTTAGTGTCCCCACAGACTCTAGCAGTGATGATGAATGTATGATTGAGGCACAGGCAGGGTTGTCAGGGGCTGAATCTGTGCCATTGGTTGCCATTCCACCTATATCCCCCTCATCCCCACACACAGATCCCATGCCTACACATACCCCATCACCAGTGGCCATAGAGGAAGGACAGTTGGCATGTGGTAGCTTGGAACAGGAAAGTGTGGGGGCTATGGAAGGTGTGCCTGCACACCATGGTGTCAGCCAACTGACTGGTGATGCCCCACACAGGCACATGGCCAGTGCTGCTCATAGGAGGACCTCTGGCCAACATGCCCCTGCAAGACAGAGTGCAGCAGCTGGTGTCACCAGATGCATGTTTCAGGCTGTAATGGAGGCACAGGCATGCTGAATGGCACAACAGAGAAGATCAGAGGCTTCAGAGGGCTGCTGTCCGTTCTTTAAACAACAACATCCAGGCAATGGTAAATGCTCAACAGCAGATTGCTGAAGCTTTGGATAGATGGTTGGGTGACATGGTTGGAGTCCTTGACCATGGCATGACAATCCACGAGCATGAGCTGTCTGTGTTGGAACATCTGGTAGGAGTGAGGCATCGGGCATGTGGACGTAGGCCTGCTACATCACCTGTTTCAGGTCTACGTGAATGAGCTACCTCACATGTCCGCTCCCATAGTGGCAGTAGCAGCAGCAGTGCAGCTGGTGCTGTGCTGTCCACACCATGACACAGCAGGCCATGTGCACATGGCCCTGGATGGTCCCAACAGGGACATGGTTCCAGTGGACAAGTGTCATCAGACAGTACCCAATCTGCACCTCTGCCTGGTAGTGCCCGTGCAACCCCTGGCAGGCACAGGTCACATGTCCGTGGCCGGACACTGTGAACTGTAAAACCTGGCCTGTACAGTCCACAGCTGTCAATAATACCCCTGTGTAGGCCAGACACATGCCAGAACTGTGTGCATACATACACACACACCGGAAACATATGTAGGGCACTGCAACACACACATGCATAACATCCACACACACCCAATTAGATCAAAGGCCCTAACCCACACACATGATGTCATCCAATGGTGCAGCCTAGGCCTCTGGCAAACATTATCACCCTGTGCATATGATGATGCCTGTGCCACATCCCTGACATCCACACCATCGGTGCAGGGACATGCTCATATGGTCTGATGCACAGGGTGAACAGACTAGGAAGATAAGTGTAGTTTACAATTGTTGAGTACTGTTGACAGGCAGCAGACATACCATGTACTACAGGTGTACAATGCATTTTGTACTGTTAACAGTATGTGTCTTGTGTAACAACAGTAACTGCATGTTGGTCATGATGTTCTGCTTTCCTCCTTCAGGCCTAATTGCACGTGCCGGTGGATGTCAGTGTTTGCAGTTAGTGTCCCATATGTCAATGTGGACTACTCACAGGTATGTATGAATATACCAGCATGCACCATGTAGCTGCCACATAACAGTGAGAATGTCCCACATTCCAAACACATCTACTGATCCAAGAGCATGATAGCTGTGTATTAAGCTACTGTGGCTACAGATGTGACATCCATACTGGGTGACATCACAGGTACAGTTACATGGAGTGGTGAGGTAAGAGAGTGGTCTAGCTGATTACAAGGGTAGAGGCCAGTGGGAAGTGTGATGCCTCATTGGGAAGCAGTAATACACGTTCCCATGACAGGATGCCAACACACAACTGCACCCACACACTCAGGTATTGACACACATGTATTCAGTGACACAGTAACACACCCACATGCTCATCAATTCACCAACACAGTAACACACACTCACACACAGTTGCTACTGTTGAGGTGAGGACCCCTGCCTATGTGCAAATCATCATTACAGTACTGTGCACCTACATGATGCACCACAGAGAATACACATGTACAGGTAGTCAGTATGGCCTAAAATCATGGACATCAACATGGATAGTAGATTGCATCGCCTGGATGGGGGGAGGGGTCTTATCAGTTCAGTATGGTAACATACATCCTCACTCCAGGGACCAGACAGCCATACACACACACACACACACACACACACACACACACACACACACACACACACACACACACACACACACACACTGTGGCATTCACTATTGAATACACCTATGTCACGCACATACAGATACCTCACATGTGTGAGATACACGCCCCTGCCTATGTCCTGCTTTCTACATTGCAGTCTGTACAGATGTCTACACTAGTGTACAGGAGAGTGAGTAACAATTGAGATGTATTCCCCACCATACGTGACATATATGGACACACACGCAACCACACATGCCAGTACTGTGAATCAAACACCTGCCTAGCTCATGATATGTATGACAGACTTACAGCAGTATTGCATGTGTTACAAAGTGTACTGATGCTTCCTTTGGCAACAGTGCTGATATATGTACACGGGAGGTCTTAACTGTTACAGGTGTCAAGTGATTTACCTTCAATGTCACCCTGACCACTGTCTATGTTGTGCATTATGTCCTTCAGTTAATGAAACCATTGCTTACCAGTTACACAGGTTATTGTAGAACTGCTTGTGACACACCTGTGAGCTGCCCTCAGCAAACATCCATCTGCAAAGATGCCCCACCACTTAGTTATTTCTGCACATCTGTCCATACCTGAGGTACATCTTTCCATAAATTCAGCATATCACCATATACAGTTGGCAAAGTTGAGGCTGCATTACAACTGCATGCTGTACTAAGATACATGTCATCTGCATACATCAGCAACTGCACATGCATGGTATCTGAATGCACACCACTACATGTACATGTGTGTAGGTCCTACAATTATGTCATTTGGGCATGTTTGTAGGCATTGCAATTTGTGGACATGTGTAATGACATACATGACACATGGACTGTTGTATGATATGATAGGTGTAATGGATGACCGGTACAGAGGGAATGTTACCTCTGTCAACATTGATATCACACCTTATGTACTGTTAGCATTCAGCAGCCATGGACCTACATTCCATGTGCATGTATGTAATAGCTGTAGCCACCTGTCTGCACAAAGGACAACAACAGCTATGCTATTTACATGTATGTTGTGTGTGTGTGGCATGTACATATCCAGGGCAGGTACATGTATGTCATATCCAAACATGAGGGTGTGTACTGGTGTACAGCAACAGTCATCTGCTAATGCTGTAAATAACTGAGGGCCCCTGGTATGTGTACAGCTGACCTGGTTACAGACAGTGGTATCATTGCATTGCATAACACATGATGCAACTGTATACAATATATGGGTACTCTCTACAGTTGACGTAGAGCTTGGTACAGTCCACTGGTAAAGGATCACATGATGGTGTACTCTTATATGTCCTACAACATGTATGGGTGTGTGTTGGTGGTCCGAGGGCATGGTGGTGTCTGAGGTTTACATCCTAGAATGCAGCATTTGACACTGTGTCCTGCACCTGACTCATCTGTGATGCCTTTTGTGGGGGTACCAGTTAGTACATGTGAGTGTCCTCTATGTATGTGGGGATACCACCACCTGGAGCAGTCCGTACCTGTATTATGGCCCACATGTCTGGTTCTGAGGTATATGGATGTAGTGCTATTGTGCACTACAGAGCCTTCAGCCAGGTGTTCCTCACTGCACAGATGTTAGTACTCCCCATTGTTGGATCTACAATGAGCAGCTGTGATTATGGAAGCTACACATCTAGCACTGGTTAGCATAAGCATACAATGCAGTTGTCCTCTAGGTGTCAGGGTGTTATCCTGTGTTTAGAACATTTGCCTTGGAATGGCACTATATGGGTGAATGCAACTTGGGTATTATCCCCACTCCCTTGAATCATGGATGCATGTGATATGTGTCAAAGGCCTGTCTACTGTCAGTCATGTCATCCCAGAATGACAAACACTGGACAACCTCGTACTTACAGCAGGACATTGGCTCATTGTGTTGGTCAAGCAGTTGCACTCCTAGCAAGGCTCATTGTGTTGGTCAAGCAGTTTCCACTCCTAGCAAGACATCACTATGAGTGGTGGTGTTGTGCTTGGTATAGGATGGCACATCTAAGGTGATGGACAGCAGCAGATGTTGTGTAAAAGACCGGTGTCAGATATATGTAGAGCAGCGTTCCTGCTAACAATGGCAACTACTAACACCACAGCCCATTACAACATGTTCTTTACGTCTAACTGTAATAGCATGGCCACTGTGGCCTTCCGTGTTTAGAATCAGAGTGCATCCCAGACAGCCCTGTGCTACTAAGTGTATGAGCATTCAGAGTATAACCTTGTGTAGATGGACACATAGTGCATTCCGAACAGCCCTGTGCTACTAAGTGTGTGAGCATGCCCAGTTACACCTTGTGTCGGTTATGTGCCTCTGTGTATGGGCATGGCCATTGTAACCCTGTATAGTGATAGTAGTTATCCATTCCACAGATGGGCATACTCCAGGTCAGGATGGATTCCTACTTTAAACACACAGGTTCACAGGTATGTACATCTTAACTGCCAGCATCCCTGTTGATGTCCGCATACCTAGAACATACCTAGAAGGTCATAATGACAGCCCTGAAATGTGTAGTCTGTGTGGCGCAACTTGTAACTATGTAGTATTGTAATAGTGATCTGTAGATAGGCAGGTGTTCTGTTCCCACCACTGGCGTGTGTGTGTGTGTGTGTGTGTGTGTGTGTGTGTGTGTGTGTGTGTGTGTGTGTGTGTGTGTGTGTTTGCCCCCGTCTGTCTGAGGACTGAATAATGCTTTTAGACTGCTCAGACTCCATACAATTCCTATACCCACCTTTGGCAAGGCTGATGATGACACCCACCTACAAATACACCTCTGGGAGTGCTGTGTCCCAGTAATCTCGGTAGTGCATTCTGTAACTGCATAATGCTGTAGTGTAATAAAATAATAAAGTAGTTAGGTCGGTGTTCTAATCCCAGACTTGCCAAGTGTATGTGTGTGTGTGTGTGTGTGTGTGTGTGTGTGTGTGTGTGTGTGTGTGTGTGTTTGTCCCCATCTGCCTGAGGACTGAATAATGCTTTTAGACTGCTCACACTCCATACAATTCCTATACCCACCTTTGGCAAGGCTGATGATGACGCCCACCTACAAATACACCTCTGAGAGTGCTGTGTCCCAGTAATCTTGGTAGCGCAGTCTGTAACTGTGTAATGCTGTAGTGTAATAAAATAGTTAGGTCGATATTCTAATCCCAGATATGCCAAGTGTGTGTGTGTGTGTGTGTGTGTGTGTGTGTGTGTGTGTGTGTGTGTGTGTGTGTGTGTGTGTGTGTGTGTCTGCCTGTGTAAGACAAGTACAGTGCTTTGTAGAGTATGCACGCTCTGTACAAATCACATGACCACCTTTGTCATTCCTGCTGTTGTCACTCATCTAGGTATACACCTGTAGGTGTGCTGCAACCCAGTATTCACTGTAGCGCGTGCCCTAAAAGCATATTGCTGCAGTGATACAGTAGGTAGGGGTGTTTGTCTGTCAGAGCCTGTGTAGAGGTGGCTGTGAGAGTCTTACCATTGGACATGTTGGGGAGCGGATTTTGTAGTTTTACTATATGGTGCCCATCTTATGACACATTGGCCACCTCACGAAGAGTACAGCTGTCAGTCAGCCATGGGAATGTGTTGGCAAGCCATACCCCTACATCTGGCAAAAGGCCTGGTGAACAAAGTATGCAACCCTACTAGTATCCGGTGTATGTCCCGCACCTATGTGCCATGCACAAACAAACTTGCCTGGGATATCCCACTATGTTGATAGTACCATGCACACTGATAACAGATAGTAGGCATGGTGTGAATGCAGTGGCCTGCAGAGGACATGGCACCCTGTACAGTGGTACAATAGGCACATATGTGCGGATATTGTGCCTTCACTATGTTCCACACTGGATGCCTGCAACATATGTGGTGCCATCAAATGTGATCCACAGAGGCCATACAATGCTGTACACATGTGCCCTGTATGGACCCATGCCACTGACACCATGGAATACCTGTATCATACTATCAATGCAGGTGCAGGGTCGACCTGCTGACTACAAGCAGGTTTTGCCACACCAGGCCAGTAGTGACATACTGGAGGATAACAGGCTGTGTACACACCATGTGCCTGCCAAACCAGGTACACCTGTAAATGTCACTGTACAATATTGTGGGACATGCACATCCCAGGCAATGTCCATGTGAAGGACTATCAAACACAGACATGGCATGAATTGCAAAGCTATGGCCATACACATTGGTAACCAGAACGTCAGGGCAGATCATGTAGTACCCAGGTGTATGGGACATTGCAGACACTACACCCCTGCACTGCACACCATTGTCGGGTGATGCGATGCCAAGGATTACCCCTCACCCAGCCTTGTATAGTCATCTTGCACAGCCAACCACTACACACCCATGAAGCAAAGCATACATGCATGCCAGTACTGGCACCTTGTGTCTGTGTGTGGGTTATGATGCTCCCAACCACAGTCACTCCCAGTATAACCCTCGTTAGCATACCAACATATGTCAAACACTTTCACATGCCCTAGCCCATAGAACCTCCAGATATCCCCTGTGGTGCATGTAGTCCTGTGCATTACTGCAGTGTGGCAAACTAAGTAGTTAGGTTGTGTATTTGTGGCCCTGGCAAAGAGTGTCTATTAGAGAGTGTGGTTGAGATGACAATGGCATCCGTTCATGTGGACAGCCATGTGTGCCACACCTAATGTATGTCTACTATATCTCTGTTGCAGATGTCACTCACCTACACACATATATGTTCTTACAGCACAGCAACATGTCACCTTTGTGGCACATGTAGTAACGTCATGCACATGTAATAGTAATGAGTAGTCAGTCAAGGGTTTGACCCTGTACTGTTAGGCCATGTGGCAGACGATGCTTAGGGTTAAGTCTCCAAGCCCTTCCCTGGTGTACTTTGCCTGTCCCACCCACACACTCTCTGGTGGATGTGAAGGAGTACACCTGCTCAGCAGCAGCATGTGTATGGTAAGTGATGGACATAGTCAGGTGATGGTCTCTGCACCTATTGCAGTCCTCTTCTAGCTGATCGCATGTGGAACAGCTGCGATGGTGTTCCCATAGCCATTCACATGGTAAACACAGTACATTATCTAGGGAAAACATGTTGGTATTTGGCCATGACAGTCGCTGTGAGTGGTACCTGGATGTGGTGTTCTGACACGGCATCACAGATGATATCTGGATGTACCTCAAACATTATACACAGTGGGAAATAGCCTAAAGACAGGAGGGTGATGTGCCACACATGACTATAGCATGTAAGTGTAGCTATGCTGCATTGAGACTATTGCCTGTTTAACATGTGTGTGGTAATGGCTAGTCTGCATGTTTTAATACAGACATGTTCTCAGAGCATCTTCTGTGTGGCGACATGCGTGAATGGGCATTCCTTCATTAAAGGTTGTGCATTAGGCCCGGCAAGCCAGCACGTAAAACTCTACTGCCAATCATTAGCAGACTGGAGTTCCGCTGTGGCGAACCCTAACCGGGAAAAGCCGAAAGACACAAACAATGACAGTACTCTGTTTGTGAGGGACTCCCATCTGTAGGGCCATCTGTGAACTGGTCAGTGTGTGCAACCATTTGTTTCCTATGTTACACACTGAACACACATCTGTGCATAGCAGAAGCATAGAGTGAGGATTGCAGACAGTACATGATGATAGGGATGTGTTACTGCCATTGCATCCCTGACTGGACATGTGTCACATGAAATAGTGGTATGACAGACACTGTCTGGGGTTCCCAGTGACAAGCCAATAATGGGCAACTGTTCATAGCTGCGGTCACACGTCTATTACACATTTTACAGATGGCATGCAGTATATATGCATGTGTTGTGCTCCCTCTGCAAATGTATACCATCTGTTGTGTTGGGTTGATGGTGATATCTATGCATACTTTTGTAGGTAATCCTGTATGCTGATGTCTATCACTAAGCCATATGTGGATTTAAACTTCAACACCATAGGCTGAATGGGTTGGGAGGTCCCGGTAGAACCTCCTGTCCCACGTCAGCTGACCATGGCACCGGGCACTAGCACATCTGGGGCCCAGCCTTGGACATCAACCTCTGTTGGCTCTGCACCACCTTCTGGTGGTATCACCACTGAGGATGGAGCATGTCCCCCCTGGGAGCAGGACCAGACAGGTACATGTCTGCTGTCGTGTGGTCCCAGACGTGTTGCGTTGGGGGCTCACTAAGGGGTTCCGAAGCCAGATACACAAGCTCAAGGGCAGAGTGTCACATTTACAGGGTGATGCTGCCCCTCCTGGACAGCACCCAGCACTGCCTCCATTGCAGCTGTTTAGATGCATGGCTGGGGACCTCCGTCCCACTGTTCCCATGGGCTTGTGAATGCCGAACACCCATCCCTGTCCGGGGTGTATCCCCCCACATGTGTCATATACCAACCCTGTATGCTGTCTTTTCTGTGATCCTACCCTACCTATCCTCCATGGCCATACCTACACCCCTTCCCCTACATCTGACCCACACCTACGGAAACATAAGACCAATCGGCTCCTAAGACAACATCTACCCTATACATAGCTGTCCATTTCACACACGTGCCCACTGGACACATGTAACCCTTGTAATATGCATCACAACATACTCCTGTTATCCTCACCCCTGTCCCTCAGGCGAAGGATCCTGGTATGCACATCACTCCTAAATGGTCCAGGTACACGTGATGAGGACGACCCCATTGTACACCCAACACTACCGGTCCCTCTATGGTTACCCCATTTACCTTTATCATGATGATGATGTTGCACACAGCACCTTGCAAGAGTACTGTTCACACATAATGATTGGTCAGGTACTGTTGTGTTAATGTACATTACATGCACAGAGTAATGTATACGGCCAATGTACAACTATTTGCGTGTATGAATGACACGTCTGTCTGAGGGAGTCTTGAGATCACATAGAACAACACCACTACATAATACTGTCGCTGGTGTTTCCCGTTCCATTCATTTGTAATGCTTTGTTGCCACATGGTATATTCCTGATATATATATATATATATATATATATATATATATATATATATATATATATATATAACCACTCACATATACATCTACATGATGGGATACATTCCTATACTGTTGAATGACTGTGCTGTATGATATGTTTGTGGTACTGTCCGTTGTCTGTATATCTGCCATAGGGTATTGATAAATCACATTGGCTGTGTGTGCAAGGTCCTGGTTTCGAGCCTTGCAGAGGATGTTTATTTGGTTGCAGGGCAAAACAAGGCCATTGGATACGGATGGAATAAAGCACATTAAAGCAGTTGTGAGCGGGTGTGCATGGGTTTGCGTGGTGTTAAGCAATGCTAACCTCTGGTTACAGCTTCTTACACTCAGCCTCTACATTGCTTTACCAGTGCAATACTTGCATACTGATAGCCAAACAGGCTTACACCCGCTCTCTCCCGCACTTGCAAATGCACCGACATTGGTGCTTGCATCTGACACTCACACCCCTGGGTGGGAGCGAGGACCACAATATTACCTTGTGATGCGTATTACATCGGATTACATGCCTACAGTACTGGGAATGGCTGCCCACTAGGCGACGGCATGCCGTTCAACTGTATGGAATTGGTGGCCTGTCCAGTGATTTATTCATATTATTTGTGCACTCCACTTACAATTTGCTCCCATCTGGCTGATACATGGGAACCGAGACTCTTCAATACAGACAAGTAATTGGGTTTTGGGACCCACATCTGTCGGCCGAGTCATGCTACTGCATACCTATCATAGGATTGCCACCTTTTCAATTACCCAAGGTGGGACTTTTATGTTGAAACGTCTGATTTTGCAGGACAAAACATACCCACAGCCAGTACAAAGGAAAGAACTTCACTGTTTTGCCTAAACAAAAGCTTATTCTTATAGCATTATAGTTGCTTATTCTGTTTCTTATAACATTTAGGTGTTTCAGATACAAAATAATTGTTTTATGCAACTACTATAGACAATATAGGAAATCTTTGTCCTAAACTCTCAGGACATTTGCATTATTTTCAATTATTTTGCAGGATACAACTGCCCAAAGGGGACTGTCCCTCGCAAAGGTGGACAGGTGGTAACACTAACCTATTCTATCATCTTTCTAAGGTAGTCAGCGGAATATGCACTTTCTGTCACTATCAAACCTCTCATACGAATGGGGAAGAATGAACACTGAATCAGGGACACTGCATAACAACATCAGGAACACATTTAGAAGTTTGGTGCTATTAACCTGACACACTGACAGACCCAGACCATATGTAGTCATACACATTGTCTGAGGTACATGCTGTTTATGACTCTTACATGTTGTCATTATTCATTACGTGTATTCCACCGCTTTTCCTCCTAATATCACTAGTTCTAGGAGGGTTTAGGTGGGACAGACTTAGATTCTGAGTCGTAATCACAGACGTCCCTTGTAATCGGGGACAGTTCTATGGTATGGTCCCTATGTGTTCCCCCAATGGTTTACAGACTATCCAGTGGATGTGCTGTTGGGGTTTGGGAGGTATGGGCATCTGTTATGCCCACATTGTAATATTACTTACATCCACGGGGCGGTTCTAATACAGCTCTGCCAGCCAACACCTGCACGCCTAAGCCCATAATCGCATACCCATAGTTCTCCTACCTGCCACTCCTCTACAGCACTCATCCTTACTGTGGGCGCAGGTGGGGTATTAACACATCCCTACACACTGCTCACTCTCCCCGTTGCAGGACACATGTCGTACATTGTGTCGACCCATGTGTTATCAGGCTTGCATGACCTACTGGTCCGTGTACATCTACTGCCAGTGGTCGAAGAAATCATTACAGGGCCTGGCTCCGGTCATTAATTTTTGGTGTCCCACAAGGGACATTGATGTCTATGTTTCAAATGTAGATCTTGCAGATCTCTCCCACAGGTAGTTTCCTGCCGGTAGTCTGGGAAGCAGTGGTGTATTTACCTTTATTGTGTATCTGTATGTCTCTCCAGCCTAGCTGGGAGGGGTGGGGGGGTGATGCTACGTGTTACAAGTTTGTTTATTGGACCTCCCACCAACATATGTCCGGCCTGTGAACATATGTTACCCGTAACTGCTGTATCACATCCTAGCTATACACGTGTGTATATTTACTGTAACGTATATATATATCTATTTACATTAGTATATACAGATATATCTGCATATGTATGCATACATGTATATTCATATCTTGCTATATATATATATATATATATATATATATATAAAATCTAACGACATATGGGTCTATGGCTGTCTGCATATGTATATATTCATATGTGGGTATGTATTTGTATTCATCTACTTGCCTTTTTCATACATTCGTACTATGGCGAGGGAGAAGCATATCTCTATCTCACTATGGGTGGATATACACACAGATAGCTCTACATATATACGTCTACATCTGGTTATTCCATTCCTTGCCATATAGATTACACTTTGCTTTAGTGGTCTCGCAGTAGGTGTGGCTGCTTGTTGGGCGAAGCCTCTGACCAATTAACACATTCGCTTGCATCCCTAAGGTTGTCCATATTGGCCAACATCAGCCAACACCTGCACACCTAGACCCATAAGTAGATACCCATAGTTCCCCCATCCTCGCCTCCTCGACAGCACCCATCCTTACTCTGGGACCTGGTTGGTTCTGGACACAGCACTACATGCTGCCCACTCTCCACTTCGCGGGATCCATTTCATACAATTGTCTCGGCCCATGGGTCATCACAGTTACCCACCCTTGTATTCTGAGTCTGTATACACCGTAGATAAGATGGCTGATCTATCACATATGTATTGTTTTGCCAATTTTTGGAGTGTCCCACACACTCCAGTATGTGTCCCATGATTAGAATCCACTGGTGCACTGTGTCCCCCCCAGTTGTATCCTGCCTGTGGTCTGGGGAGCAGTGGACACTTTACATTGATTATGTGTATAGTTCCCGTGTCCGGCTGTAGGGGGGGGGGGTCGGAAGGGCATGCTGCAAATTTCATGTGTCTTGCCTGGGCTCCTCACTTCCATTGCCATAGCCTGTGCACATATGCCATTCCTGTGTTCTTTTCCCTATCATAGCTGTATATCTCTATATATCTACGCACACACACACACACACACACACACACACACACACACACACACACACACACACACACACACACACACACACACACAGATATATATATATGTATTTACATATGTACGTATATGTGTGTGTGTATATATATATATATATATATATATATATATATATATATATATATATATATATATATATATATATATATATATATATATATATATATATATATATATATATATATATATATATATATATATATATATATATATATATTACATCTGTACATGCTCATATACATTTCCTATGCTGGGCGCTGCTTACACCTGCACAAGCGCAGTGGCATATGCTTACAGTTTGTTATATATGTTTACTGCCGCTTATTTGTGCTTACTTGTGCCTTATTCATCATGACAGTACCCCTTTGATTGAAATTATCTGGTTAAAAATCCCATGCGATACTCAAGTTCACTTTTACATGTTATTATGTTGTTTTTACAGCAGGACGACATTCATTCAACATGGAAATTGATATGTGCTATAGTCAAACTTGAACCGTGAATGCTTGTTCATTAAGCGGATGCTCTAACCACTACACTATTCGTATGCTGCTTCATTTATATGTATACCCATAGTTCATAGTTATCCGTACACACGCCTCAACACATCACTGATACAACAGGTATCCATTCTCCAGTTAGGAAAACTGCACCACTACACATGCACCATTCCCTACTGCTCTGGGCCCATCATACATGTTGACTCACTCCAAGTATATTCAGACGTCCCAAGCATATAGTCCTGGGACATACATTCATATAATAGTCAGAGTGTTCATTAAGTTTTCTATTTTGGCTTATCTGCATGGTGATTGTCCTGTATCTGTTTGAAAGTTAGATTTTGCATGTGTGCACAGTTGGTTCCACTGATAGCATTTTATCTGTGGTTTGGGATGGAGGAAGTTGGGCAGCTTGATATGACAGCACTAAACACTACTGTTTCCCTTCACATTCATAAGGACTGCTTTATTGTGTCCATGTTCATTCTTCATGTATATGTGTGTATATATATATATATATATATATATATATGTCTGTCTGTCTGTACATTCACATTCACATGCATATACACCTACATGCATTTTTACATTTCCAATATTGTCCCGGGTCGTAGGTTCTGCAGGACCAGGTGGAGGCTGAGCAGGGTTGTGGTCAGGTACTGCTAATCTGACTTGTGCCCGGTAGGGTTGCCACCTTTTCAAATGCCCACAGTGGGACATGTTTTGTACAAACATCAGAGTTTGCAAGGCAAAACATACTCACAGCCAGTACATAGGACAGAACTTCACTGTTTTGCCTAAATAAATACTTATTCTTGTAGTACTTTAGTTGCTTATTCTGTTTCTTATAACATTAGGTGTTTCAGAAACAGAATAACTGTTTTATGCAACTATTACATTAAATATAGGAAATATGTTTGTCCTAATATCTCAGGACATTTGCCATTTTTCCAATTTTTATGCAGGACACAACTGGCCAAGGAGGGACTGTCCCTCACAAAGAGGGACAGGTTGTAGCCGTAGTGCCCGGATGTCAGTGAGGGTGGACATCGTGTTATGCCACAAAATCTAATCTTGAGAACAGACACATCCCATGAGGGATGTCCAAAAATTGTAAATGACGGACCCCATTCAGCTGGCTATTCAGAAATGTGGCAGCGTTATGCATGCATGGGATACATAGTTTGCATGCCTGAGACTGCCTCGGGTGCAACTACCAACTAGATGTGGGTAGGGGTCACTATGTGCAGATATGGCTGCGCCAAGCTAGCAACCCGTGTATGGGTGGTTTTGGTTGACGTTCAGCAAGGGGGGGTGGTGTGCTGTAGAGGGGATGATGGGTATTCAATTATGTATCTAGGTGTTTTGGGGTTGGATGGCTCGGTTCAGGCCAGACCATTATGTAGGTGTGAGCCGGTAACGTTTCTGTACATGTCTAGCGCACATTTTAATGTTCATATGTTTGTGGGATTGTGTTCTGCAGTATGGCCTGTCAGGTTGTATTGCGGATGTAAATGTTTGTTCTTTTCTTTCCTTTCTGATTCACCCACTGCTCCCTCGTACACCTCCAGTTCACCTATTGTGCATCCGACCCAGCCTCCTCTTGGCGAATTATTACATTACCCGTCAACCCCCACCCCCATATTCCACACACACACCATCCATCCCTTCTCTGGTTGATGGCCCATGGCACAGACAACAGAACACATTGCATACTCTACATATCTCTGGTACCAATATGGTTGTGAGGACAACCCTGGCATATTTGATCTTCCACATGCTGTACTTCACGAACATAGGTACACGCAAATACCTATCTTTCGTGACATGGTCGGTAGACCTGGGTAATACCCATTCATCTTTGGACCGTCCAGACAGGGACGACCTGGACCGCAAATGGGCAGATATTGAGCGAATGCTCTGACCATTGGTAGGATGGCTAAAGTGGGACATCTTCGGGACACACATCAGATTTTACAGGCTGACACATGCCTACGGTCAGTACAAAGGAGAGTACTTTACTTTTATGCCTACGTGACAGCTTATTCTTTTAGCAGTTTAGTTGCTTATTCTGTTTCTTGTAACATTTAGGTAGTTTAGATACAGAATTAACTATTTTATGGAACTATTACATAAAATATGGGACATAATTATGTCCTACAATTGCAGGCTATTTAACATTTTTAATAGTTTTGGTAAGGACACAACTGCCCAGAGAGGGACTGTCCCTCACAAAGTGGGACAGGTGGTAACCCTAACCATTGGGCTAGGCTTAGCAAATGGCAGTGATGTGCTAACATACTGCGTTTCGCTTCCACTTGGTATAAAAATCAACACTACAATGGAATACGGGCATGGGGTTTTAAATGTCATTTGTTCGAGGGACGGGGACTCAATATTCAGCTACTTGCCTTTGTGTTTACTTTTTATTTTGGTGTTCGCAAAACTGTCTTGTATGCTTTGCATACATTTCAGTATCCATGGACACTGACAGGAGTGATTGTTATTAGAGGCAGGCTGTACTAGTCAGCATTTTAGGTTGTGCGTCTGCAGCTGACATGTTCACGCTGCCGTGCAGCGCTTAGACACGCCCCCTGCACTCGCGCACATTTCCTATGCACGTGGACTTTGCGGCAGAGGGCATTCATTAATATGCATGTGGTGCTGCTACGCCATCTCTGCGCCACATGGTCGGCACAAGGCTAATGCCGTCCTTGTGCCGAGCTTCATGAATCCCGGGGAATGTCTTTGTATAATGGCACATTAGTGTTCTTCCGCTGGTTGTGGTACACTGCTTCCTTGTTTTGATGCACTAAGCATTCATATGGGACTTGCGTCCCACGCATACCCAGTACATCAATGCTTTGAAATGGAAGCAACGAAGAAAATAAAGTCTCCATTGCTCCATTTTTTTTCTTTTTTTTTATTTGTTAAAAAAATGTTTTGAGCACTTTACACCAACGGAAAAAAGTCTGGGCGATCGGACCTTTTTCCGTTGATATATTGTGGGATTTACAATGGACACACTGCCCAATCAGTGTGCACGTTTTGGAATATTAGTGGGGGGGGTCATTGTATAATTCTATTTACAAACAGGAGTCCCAGAGTATATGGAGCTGTTTTGTGATGCAAAGTCCATGTTAAATATCTCCTGTCCTCCATTTTATCAGCCCTTTAGCTTTGCCTGTGTTCAATTATTAAGTTAGCACAAAGAACTTTGAATGTGTTAATTAACTGTAGAGATGTCACTCAGACATGTTGTCTGTGCTGAGATTTGAAATCTGTTTAGCTTGAAAAAAGTAAAAAGTTGCAAAGTTATTTCCATTGTTATTTTATAGGAAATTACATGTAGATACCTTCAGAACTAAGTAATTTACTTGCCTAACCAGTTACTTCAGGGGCAAAGTGAATAACAAAAACTCAGCTCAGAGTCGTGGGAAAAGATCTAATTTTGAACGTCCATCCAAAGTTGATTGCAAGGTAATTTCAACCCCTTGTGGCCAAATCTGGTAACTACATAGTAGTTCTGATGCAGGCATATAAACATGATAACGGTATCATGTAATGTGCACTCCAAAATAAATCCAGGAACCCAGTGCTGTAAACCTGAGGCAATGTCAAAGTCAAACAGAGAAGATAATTACCTTATTTTATGTATACTTATTGCTCAGAATAGAGTTTGAATAAATTACATTTATTTAAACGTTATTTGCTTTAATATTGCTACACACTCGTGTGGTAGCTTTCACTGAACTTGAACTGTTTTCAGTTCTGTTCTAGTGTAAAAAAAAAATTCTAAGCTTGTTTCTTGCCTTTCCTGTAACTTAGTATAGTCCAGATACAGATTTGCTGTATCTAGGACTATTTGTAAGCTTCTGAGCCCCAGAAGCCTTTCTTTATTGGAGGGAAGCCTTCTAGCTTATCAGTGGGAGTGGTAAGCACTAGGTAGCCTATCTACCGCAAGAGTGGTTTCTGGCCCAGAAATTTTAGTTTATTTGGCCGTTTGCGTCAGTTTTTCCATCTCCTTCAACTTTCTAGTTTCGAAGCCCACATTTGTGCTTGTTTCCTGCCTTTCCTGTAAGTAGTCTAGCCCAGATACAGATTTGCTGTATCCAGGACTGTTTGTAATCTTCTGAGCCACCCACGCCTTTCTGTGTGGGAGGGAAGCCTTCTAGCTTATCAGTGGGAGTGGTAAGCACCAGGTAGCCTACCAACCATGAGAGGAATCGTTTCTGGCCCAGAAATTGTAGTTTATTTGCTGTTTGGGCAGTTTTTCCATCTCTTTCAACTTCCTGCTCCAAAAACCTGCATTTGCACCTTTCCCGTTTTTCCTCTAACTGGTTTAGTCCAGATACAGATTTGCTGTATCTAGGACTGTTTGCAATCTTCTGTGCCCCCCCCCCACGCCTTTCTGTGTCAGAGGGAAGCCTTCTAGCTAATCAGTGGGAGTGGTAAGCACCAGGTAGCCTATCAACCACGAGAGGAGTGGTTTCTGGCAAAGAAATTGTAGTTTATTGGCCGTTGGGCAGTTTTTTTTCCATCTATTTCAACCTTCTGGTTTAAAAGCCTGTGTTTGCATTTGTTTCCCACCTTTCCTGTAACTAGTCTAGTCCAGATACAGATTTGCTGTAGACATGACTGTATGTAAGCTTCTGAGCCCCCAAGCCTGTCTGTGTTGAAGGGAAGCCTTCTAGCTTATCAGTGGGAGTGGTAAGCACTAGGTAGCCTATCTACCACAAGAAGAGTGGTTACTGGCCCAGAAAGTGAAGTTTATTGGCCGTATTGGGCAGTTTTTTTCCATCTCTTTCAACTTCTGGTTTAAGATCCTCTATTTGCACTTTTTTCCCAACTTTCCTGTAACTGGTTTAGTCCAGATACATATTTGCTGTATCTAGGACTGTTTGCAATCTTCTGTGCCCCCCACGCCTTTCTGTGTCGGAGGGAAGCCTTCTAGCTAATCAGTGGGAGTGGTAAGCACCAGGTAGCCTACCAACCATGAGAGGAGTGGTTTCTGGCAAAGAAATTGTAGTTTAGTGGCCGTTGGGCAGTTTTTTTTCCATCTATTTCAACCTTCTGGTTTAAAAGCCTGTGTTTGCATTTGTTTCCCACCTTTCCTGTAACTAGTCTAGTCCAGATACAGATTTGCTGTATCCATGACTGTATGTAAGCTTCTGAGCCCCCAAGCCTGTCTGTGTTGAAGGGAAGCCTTCTAGCTTATCAGTGGAAGTGGTAAGCACTAGGTAGCCTATCTACCACAAGAAGAGTGGTTACTGGCCCAGAAAGTGAAGTTTATTGGCTGTATTGGGCAGTTTTTTCCATCTCTTTCAACTTCTGGTTTAAAATCCTCTATTTGCACTTTTTTTCCCAACTTTCCTGTAACTAGTCTAGTCCAGATACAGATTTGCTGTATCCAGGACTGTTTGTAAGCTTCTGAGCCCCCCCAAGCCTTTCTGTGTCAGAGGGTAGCCTTCTAGCTTGTCAGTGGGAGTGGTAAGCACTAGGTAGCCTGTCTACCACAAGAGGAGTAATTTCTGGTCCAGAAATTGTAGTTTATTGTCCATTTGTGCAGTTTATCCATCTCTTTCAACCTTCTGGTTTAGAAGCCCGTGTTTGCATTTGTTTCCCACCTTTCCTGTAACTAGTCTAGTCCAGATACAGATTTGCTGCATCCAGGACTGTTTGTAGCTTCTGAGTGGTCCCAAAGTCTGCTCTTCAATTTTTCACTTAGAC
The DNA here is from genome assembly GCF_019279795.1 of Protopterus annectens. Lineage (NCBI taxonomy): Eukaryota > Metazoa > Chordata > Ceratodontiformes > Protopteridae > Protopterus > Protopterus annectens. Next base: position 751,608,551 of record NC_056743.1, read on the forward strand.
CTGCTAGTTCTCTCCTCTCCTGCACTTTTACTAGTTTATCAGTCTAGCACTTTACCAGACTTCTTGTAGCAATTATTGTAGCACACAAAAGTGCTACCAGCACTAAATGTTCTACAAAGAAACAGCTCCAGTACTTATTATTAATACCCACCCATCCAGGCACGTCTAAAGGTCAGGTCCCTGTGCTCTCTCCTATTAACCTGGTGAACTTGGGCATCCTGAGGCAATGTAGCAACTGCCTCATGTGCACCGACAACCCTCTCCTCTTACCTCCCAACACTCAGACTTGTGAGAGATGCACTTATATATCCAAACTGGAAGCCACGCACTCTCCAGCCAAGACCGGAATAGCTGGTCAAGTGGAGAAGGTCAACACTTGCACCACACCGCATGTAACACATAGCCCTCCAGAACACACTGCCTTCACATAAAAACTCAAACCACACACCCACCTTTGTGGAGGCTCTCAAAAATCTACCCAAACAGCAGAGACCTCCAAGGCAAAAATGCACTTAACCACCAAAACACAGCACTAATCAGGAGACACATAACCCTCCTAAACAGTGTGCCAATCAACCCAAGCGCCTCAGGCAAAACACCATGCCCAACACATTAGTCATAGGTGACTTGATAGTGAGGTACACTGATGTCCCACTCACTAGGTTGAATAAGGAGAAAGTAACAGTTAGCTGCCTGTCAGGTGCCAGGACCTGCCACATAATGCATGCACTTAGGTACCTCAGCAACAGGTACAAATATGACTCTGTCATTGTACATGTGTGTGTAAATGACTTGAGACGTACCTCCCTGGACTACATGAAAAGAAACATGGAGGAACTCTCGGATTATGCAGCCCAGGCGGGTATGACCCTAGCCCTGAGCAGCATCCTACCATCACCCAGAATGATACCACAGTACAAACAGAAAATTATCAAGTTCAACAATTGGCAAGTTTCTGGTGTCATTCTAAGGGGATCCAGTATCTGTCTGCCTGGGATGACATGATTAACAGACCTTGATACTTTGCCAGAGATGGCCTGCATCTGTCACCCCTGGCTTCCAGATACTGGCCAAGGCTCTTGCCACCCCTATAGTGCCTTTTTAGGTGGTGTTCCAAAGACCAAATTACCACCGTAACAGCTACAAGCAAATGCAATCTGAGGGTCATGCTGCTCAACACTAGAAGTCTAAATCTGAAAATGCACTTGCTCGAAGCACTCTTTAAAATGGAGAAGATCAACATTTGTGCTGTAACAGAGACCTGGTTCAAGGCAGCAGAAAGCACCCCTGCACTACCAGGCTATAACTCATTCCACACCTTTCGACCACAGAACTTGGACTGAAGCTCCAAAGGTGGTGGTGTTTCCATATTCATAAAGGATGCGCACACCTCCAGACTGGTAGCCCAGGCGGGTATGACCCTAGCCCTGAGCAGCATCCTACCATCACCCAGAATGATACAACAGTACAAGCAGAAAATGATCGATTTCAACAATTGGCTGTTTCTGGTGTCATTCTAAGGGGATCCAGTATCTGTCTGCCTGGGATGACATGATTAACAGACCTCAATACTTTGCCAGAGATGGCCTGAATCTGTCACCCCTGGCTTCCGGATACTGGCCAAGGCTCTTGCTACCCCTATGATGCCTTTTTAGGTGGTGTTCCAAAGACCAAATTACCACCCTAACAGCTACAAACAAATGCAATCTGAGGGTCATGCTGCTCAATGCTAGAAGTCTAAATCTGAAAATGCACTTGCTTGAAGCACTCTTTAAAATGGAGAACATCGACATTTGTGCTATAACAGAGACCTGGTTCAAGGCAGAAGAAAGCACCCCTGCACTACCAGGCTATAACTCATTCCACAGCTTTCGGCCTCAGAACTTGGACCGAAGCTCCAAAGGCGGTGGTGCTTCCATATTTATAAAGGATGTGCACACCTCCAGACTGGTAGCCCAACATAACACATCAGAGATACTTCAGGTGCAGCTAACATTGGGTAAGGCAGTGATTCAGGTCGTAGCCAGCTATAGGTCCCCAACAATGTCCCAAGACTCACACTCCACGTTCCTAAGCACATTGGAGAATATTAGGGTCCCACCTAACACTCTCAATCAGGGTGACTTCAACTACCTTTCCATTAACTGGGAAAACTACTTATGTGCCAATACACTTGCCCAACATTTCCTGGAATTCATTAATTCAAATGCCCTGGAACAGCTCGTTCTTATCCCCATTAGAGGTAGCAACATCCTCGATCTGGTCATTACTAACATGGGCAACTGTTGCTCTACACCAATAGTTAACTCCTCCCTGGTTAGAGCCAACCACAAACTAATCACCCTGGAAATCCACATCCCCCCCCTCCCCACAAAGGTAACCACCATGAAAACCTCCTCCAAAGCTAACTTTGGGCTCCTAAAAATAGAGGTGGCTAACTTCATGGCACACATGCAGATGGAGAATAGTTGCATGACCGCTGAATCATACACCAATGTATTGTACAAACATGTACACAAATGCATGGATCTCACCATACCCAATGGAACCAAGATGCTCTCCTCCAAAAAAAGGAAGCCAATCTGGTGATCCCCTGCCATAAACAAACTCTATGACAGAAGGAGGAAACTGATGTGGAATAAGGTGAAGTCCCAAGACTGGAAAGACTCCCTTATCACCCTTAACAAAAAGTTAAGATCCCTCATCAAATCCTCTAAAACTAGCTATGAAAACAGAATTGCAGCAGATAGTAAATACAACCACAAGGCCTTCTATAGTTATGTAAAGAATCTCCATGGTAATACCCAGATTTGCTCTGAGCTACTGCACAATGGTACCTCCTATACCGAGCCAACAGATATTGCCAATATACTGGCCGACAGATTCGCTGACAACCTTTACTCCTCTCCCCCCTAAAGGACCAATCACAATACCAGTAGATTGCCAGGCACCCAGTATTACTGCTGCACAGGTTAAAACAGCACTTTCCAAGACCAAGAATACAGCTTCCATGGGACCTGACAATATCCCTGGCTGTGTTCTACATGAACTACAGAGTGAACTGGCACCTTACCCGTGTGCCCTGTTCAATCACAGCCTCACGTCAGGTTTTGTCCCTACCGAATGGCATGCTTCTACAGTCATCCCTCTCCACAAAGGAGGAGCAACTACAGACCCTAGGAACAATCACTCCATTAGCCTGAGTCTGATATGCAAAGCTATGTGTTGAAAAATCATCATGGACCTAATAACAAACTCTGGTTCCCACACAGTTTGGTTTTGTGAAGGGTAGATCATGCCTGCTCAACTTGATCAACTTCTTTGAGTCAGTCACCAGAGCTGTGGATGAAGGCAAGGTGGTTCATACAGCCTACCTTGATCTGGCCAAAGCATTTGATACCATTCCCCACTCAGGAATCATAGAAAAACTCACTAAGCTAGGCATCAACCCCTATAGCACTAGGTGGATTGCAAACTGGCTCACAGATAGAACCCACAGTGTGAAAGTAGCAAACTCCAAGTCAGACTGCCGACCAGTCACGAATGGAGTCCCACAGGGATCAGTCCTGGTTCCTCTCCTGTTTGCTATCTACTTCTCTGAAGTCCAGGCCAACACAGAGGGTCTCTGGCTGACAAAGTTCGCAGAGGATTGCAAGCTGGGAGCTATTATTAACTCCCAAAGTGATGTTGACATCCTACAGAAAAGCCTCACTGAGACCAACGACAGGTGTCAGAACCATGGCCTTAAGCTCAATGCCAAAAAATGAGTTGTCAACATCTTTGGGAAAAACCTGGTTTCCATGAATTACCACATTGATGGTAGTCCACTGAACACAGAAGGTGTTATAAGAGATCTGGGAACACAGGTTGACAGCAGCCTCTCTTTTGACCACCACATTGCCACTGTGGTCAGAAAGTCCTTCTATGTGACCCATCTCATTACTAAGGGTTTTGCATCCAGGAAGATCATTGTCTCCCTCTACTCTTCCCTCATTAGGCCAATCATCGAGTACAATGCCCCATTTGGCATGTACCTCACCAGACACCTGCAACAACTAGAGAGGCCACAAAAGTACCTCACAAAGAGGATCATAGGCCTTAAACACTTGTTCTATAAGGACACACTCAGAAAACTCCAACTATGCTTTGTCTCATATCGCCTACTTAGAGGCGATGTCTGCTTGACATACAAAGCCATGTCTGAGCCAGCTCTGTTAGAAATGCTACATCTAAAGAAATCCCAATCCCTCCACACCACACGCTGCAGTGACCTCAGCCTCATTACCACAATCAACAGAATGTGCTGGCGGGACAGGTTCATAACCCAGAGACTGCCCTTGCTATGGAATACACTTCCCATACATGTCAAACAGAGTGCCTCACTGGCCCTCTTCAAGAGAAACCTTGATGAGTGGATAAGAAATAAAAAATTCACCCCAGGTATCACTCCAGTGGCTCTACTTGACAGAGGCACTGGGAGCTAAGGTCCGGTAGCATGATGTCAGGGTAATCCTATGGGCTAGGTTTGTAAAGGCTCCACTGCCATTAGCCTAGTACACACCTATGAACCTATGAACCTATTACTTAAAATACTGGTATTAACTTGTAAAACAAAAATGCTGTTGCCAGATGGACATCATGTGAAGCAGCCCAAACAGTTAAGCAAGCATTAATGCCCAACAGAGTGTTTGTTAATGTGTTATTAATGTCCGCCCAGGGGTGTTGTGAGGCCCTATCACCACAGATGGGCCTCTACACCTCTGGAAGGGCATTCATTACACATTAACACACACCCTAGAGGGCATTATTGCACTTAGAGAATGTGCTTTGTGTAAAATTGTTGTGTTTTACTTACTTATGTATTTTTTTTACTTATATTTTATTGTTTAAATTTATTTTTGATGTAACATAGTTCCTCCACCTAATGTTTCATACTTGCTATAGTATATGTTAATGGTGTTGGAGAAAGTATTTTACATCCAAATATATTAAAAAAAATAAAACAGTACTTAAAAATACATAAGTAAGTAAAACACAACAATTTTACAGACAGCCCATTCTGTAAGGGCTGGCAGAGGTCATTCTCTCTTCACTCTCTCTTTCACACATGATACCAGAGGATCATTGGTTCACTTTTGCACTTCATTCACTCTCTCTCTCTTTCTCACACACACACACACACACACACACACACACACACACACACACACACACACACACACACACACACACACACACTGTCTCTGCTTTCATGCACACAGTCACTCACTCAAGATCAGTCTCACCCTCTTTCTTAATCTTTCACAGTCTCCAGCTGCTTTCATACACACATTCAGTGTCACTCCCTCTCAATGTCTCTTGCACGCAGTCTCGCTTTCTCTCTCACTCTCTCTCTCACACACAGACACACACAGTCTCTCTCCTTTCATGCATGCATTCACTCACATATGCAAACAGAAACACACATACTCAATCGAGCGCTCTCTCACTCTTACTCTCATACACGCTACAGTGTCTTATACACGCTTTATTTTATTTTTTTAGTTTTTTATTTTACACTCACTAAACAGTAAAAGTGCTGCTTAGCAAGTGTAAAGTAATGGCTCACTCGCTTTCACTTTCACTGACATGCATACACACACACACACACACACACACACACACACACACACACACACACACACACACACACACACACACCTTTTTTTGTCTTTTTTTTACATTTTACACTTGCTAAACAGCAGATGCACATTTGTTTTCTGAGTCCGAGCTCCACAGCAGCTTGATATGCTGCCATGAAGCGGCAGACTCATTTTTCTGGGAGCATTACTTGTACATTAATACTCTGCTGGAGAACGTTCATTCTCCAATCAGGGTACTGATGTACAGTAAGCCCATTCTCTAGGCATTTGTAGTGCATGGAGCATGGTGATTATGCTCTAATATTCGGGAAAAGTCAAATCAGTTCAACACTTCTATAGTGCAAAACCCAATCATAAGAAATGTTAAGGACCCCCTGCTTCACTTGTTAAAATCAGGTATTGTGCTACTAGCCTGCAAATGACAGCTGCAGAACTAAAAGTAGCCTTTTTCTCTCTGCTGTCCCTGACTTTCTTTGTAAAATAAGAAAATATGTTATGCTGTCTTTCTGACAGCTCTCACTAAGTGCTTTTCAGCTTTGAAAGTCGGCAGAATACTCAGTGTTTTTTTCTGTAAGCAGTAGTACATGGAGCAGATAAAGCTCCATGCACTACAAAGAATTATGATCAGGTCTTTGATCATAACCCATTATTACGTGTTCTCAACATGGATGCCAAGATTAACCGCTCGAGGTGAGTTTCTTGGCATCTTTGTCTCAAACACATAATAAGTTGGTTATGATAGGCAAGCTTATTTAGGTTCATAGGTTAGTACTAGGCTAACTGCCCTTGCAAGCCATTTTAAGCCTAGCCAATTATCTCTTGTGAGACTCAAACCCTGCACCTTGTGTTTGTAAGGTAAGCACCTTAACCATTAGGCCACCCTCCCAAGCTGATTATGATCCTCTATTTCACAAATATGTATTACTAACATTAAGATCCAAGTAAATACATGAATCATTGGGTCAAGTGGCATAATGTATTAAGTGGCATAATGTATAAGGCATCAGCTACTGGAGCTGGGCATTGTGGGTTGAAGTCACACCTAGGTCAACAATCCTTCAGTCTCATAGCATAGAGGACTAAAGCCCACACAGCTAATGAGCTGCTTCCTGTGTCAATGGTGCAGGGTTGTAATCTTTCCACCTTAATTTCCTGCAGTGTAACTGTTGAGAAGGTCACCTAATCAGAAGGTGCCGTGGGGATTTTGGGCTAGGCTCTTTAATGGTCTTCTCAATTGCATGCCTAGTAACTACTTATAATAAAGAGGTGCATGTAAACCATTTAAACTACTTGCTCTTTGCTTGAACTTAAGTAAAAGTCAGACATCTAGCCATGTAAATATAAGACTTAACTGCTAAACCACAGGCAAATAGAGAAGGATGGCTTACCTTTTGTGCCTTCATTGCATATTTCAAAGTGTCAATGTTTTAATTTATAAAGCAATGCGGTTAGTAGCTGCTAGATGTATGGCAGGCATGTTAAGTTTTGATGTGTTTTTTATTTTATTTATTTATTTATTTATTTGACGTTTGTTGCCCGGGAATACTCCGACTGGGACAGAGCCCTTTTTCAGTGGAGGCCTGGGGAGAAAAGCTCCACTGTACAAAAAAATTAATGATTACAAAGTTCAGTAAATATGCAGTACAATGAGAATCGATTGTCAGAGGCATTTACAATAGTGGAGGCAAGCAAGAGTTAATCACAAATTAAGCTAGTCAGATTCTTATGAAAGTGAACATACACTCAAAGCGAGAGATAATATTATAAGATTATCAAATTCTCGATGGGTAGCAGTAGGTGATAGGACAAGCTACAAGTGTTTTGGGGAGGGTGGTAGAAGGAATTAGTGTTGAGAGATAATGTGAGATGTTAGGATATATAGTTAGCATAATGTTTCTTGCTAGTTCATTATTTCCATAGGGACCACAGGTGGGATTCAAAGGTATCACTGATCAGGTTACCCTATTTCCCAGCCAAAGCTATGAATAACGTATTACCAACAGGTACACCTCTTCTAAATAAAGTTGTTACATACATAACAAAAAGTAATCTGTCGGCATGCTAAACTTCCTGTGGTAAAATACATACACATTGGTTAAATAAGCTGCAATCTTTGTTTAAACTCTGCACATTTCAAACTTCTACCTCTGTAAATCTGACAATCAGATACTAAATCAAAGGCAGAGTACAACTTGCTTCATGCTTATTGTTAGCCTCTTACTGCTAAAGAAAATAATATATTGTATCATACTTTGTTACACTGTAACCCAACAATGCATCCTAGCATTCTGGAGTACCATGCACCCTCACTTCTAGCCTACTGCATTTATCTGTTCTGCTTTTACCTTACTCATTCATTTAGGATCATAGGAGGTTATTAGGCTAATGGTCCTGGTGCCCTCAAAAGCCTAGCCAAGACTTTATCCACAAAAAAGAAACCTCAGTATGCACCTGTCACCCCTGCCAGTGAGAGGCAAAGGTGGAACTCCTGGGACAAATTTGTGGTTTCTCATCCACTCATCAAGGTTGCGCTTGAAGAGGGTCAGAGAGGTACTCTGTTTGACATGTATGGGAAGTCTATTCCAGAGACGGGTCAGCCTCTGGGAGACAAGCCTGTCTCTCCAGCAGGTTTTGTTCATGTCACATGTTAGATTTAGGCCTTTTCCATGGGTAATGCATGAGGAGTTAGACTTACAGATATGGAGCATGTCTAGTAGGGCAGGGTCTGCTATTGCCCTGTAGGTGAGAGACAGATCACCTCTGAGCAATCTGTACAATACTGAGTAGAGTGATAGTGATTTGAGCATGTCCGCATACGACAGATGTTGAAGGCCATGGATTCTCTTTGTGAGACACACTGGTTATGCCCCTGCAGCAACCCTGATTAACCTTCTGCTTCACTACTGACATTTCCTCCTCTTGATCCATAACTTTAATTCACACTCCTTGGAAGCAGAACTGTAACTGTTGAACAAAATTCAACATACTGGTGTAATCTATCCTGTTTGATGCTCTGAAAGTCTCTATCCTGTTTGATGCTCTGATAGTCCACATGAATCATACTGTACAATAAATTAGCCTGTACATATTGTCACCTTTACTATTGTAAATACCTACTTTATTTTATTATGAATTCCTGTATTTTTAATATTCTTATTACTTCCTGTATTTTTAGTAATCTTTTTATTGAAATCCTTTCATTTACTATGTAATAATATTGATTTTTAATTTTTAATTTCAATTTTTATTTGTTACTACTGGAGCTTTTCTCCCTGGGCCTCTACTGAAAATGGAAATATATCCAGTTGGACTAGCCCGGTTAACACATGTAAAATTAATAAATAAAATAAATAAATAAATATTTCTGTGGCCTTTCCAGTTGGTGCAGGTATTTGGAGAGGTACATACCAAATGGGGCATTATACTCAATTATAGGCCTAATGAGGGAGGAGTACAGAGAGGTAATAATCTCCTTTTTTCTGGATGCAATCCATTTACTTATGAGATGAACCAAGTAAAAGGCATTTCTGACCACTGCCGCTACATGATGGTCGAATGTGAGATTGTCATCAACCTGAGTACTCAGGTCTCTCACCACAGGTTGTGTGCTAAGGGGGGTTGCCGTTGATGTGGTAATCAGTAGGGGCTGTGTTTTTCCAAATGGTATGATAATACATTTTTTGCATTTAACTTAAGCCATGACTTTGGCACCAGTCATTTGTTGCCTTGAAACCCTCTTGCAGTATGTTAACATCAATTTGAGAGTCAATGACAGCACCCAACTTACAGCCATCCACAGACTTGGTCAGCCACAGGTCCTTTGTCTTTGCCTGGACCTCTAAAAAGTAGATGCCAAACAGTAGGGGTCCCAGGACAGATCCCTGGGGAACACCACTAGTGACAGGTCTGCTTTCGGAGGTAGTGGCACCTATTTTGACATTGTGGGTCCTGTTGGTGAGCCAGTTGGCCACCCACCTGATGAGCTAGGGATTTATGCCAAGTTGTGCTAGCTTTTCGATGATGCCTGAGTGAGGGATTGTGCCAAAGGCCTTCGCCAAGTTAAGGTAAGCTATATGTACTGTCTTCTCCTCATCCAGGGCCTTGGTGACAGTCTCAAAGAAGTCAACCAGGTTCAACAGGCAAGATCTTCCCCTGATGAATCCAAATTGGGTGGGATCAAGTGCTTGGAGATTGCCTATGTTCTTGTTTATGAGATCCATAATAATACACTCCATGGCTTTACAGATCAAACTTGTCAAGCTAATGGGGTGATAGTTTCCCAGGTCAGTGGTGGCACCACCTTTGTGCAAGGGGATGACAATGGCAGTTCTCCACTCTGCTGGAATGAAGCCTGTAATTAGGCTGTGGTTGAATGGGGTGCTCAATGGCAAAGCTAGTTTTTGCTGGAGATGGTGCAGAATACAGCCTGGGATACTATCCGTTCCCATGGAAGCTGTGTTCTTTGTCTTGGATAGGGCCTTTAACATTTGATCTACATAGATGTGAGGTGCTGGACAAGTATTAGGGATGTCGAATGGGCCTTTCAGCTAGTAGGTTGACTAAATCAACAGGATCAGTGTAAGTGGTACTGTTAAGTACTAATTTGGAAGAAAACTGGGCTTTGCCATGGAGGTTCCTGACATAGCTGAAGAAGGCTTTGTGGTTTCCTTTTGTTTCATAGGCTAGTTTCAATTCATAATCGGCTTTGGAGGTTTTCACTTGTGATCTAATTTGCTTGTTAAGGCTGAGGAAGGAGTTTTTCCAATTTGGAATTTGTTCCTTTGTACCCTTGGACAACAGTTTCTTCCTTTAGTTGTAATGCCTGTTGATAGAGAATGTTCACCAGACAGGTTTGTGTTTCTTCGAGGAGCAAGTTTTAGTTCTGTTGGGTATGGTTGAATCCATGCAGTTGTACAGGTCCTTGTATACTGCATTGGCATACTTCTCAGCATAGTTATCTGTATCCTCTGACAGGGCAGTGGTGTGAAGGTACTGATACCCTCCCTTAGGAGGTTCTAGTCAGCTTTGAGAAGATTTTTAGCCTGGTTACGGGTGGAGGAGGGGTTGGGTGGGATAGAAACTTTGAATGAAACAGACCAATGATCTGATCTCACCAGGGAAGAACATACTATGGGAGTGGTGCAGCAGTCACCCATGTTGGTGAGGACCAAGTCCAGAATGTTATCTCCCTTTGAGGGGGAATAAGACAAGCTGGTCTAGTGCATTAGAACTGATGAAGTCAAGGAATCATTGGATGAGTGCATTAGTACAGAAATAGTTCACCCAGTCTATGGTGGGGTCACCAAGGATCAGGGTGTTAGGGGGGAGTAAAGTAGGTACAGGTAGGAGGAGTGGGTGTCCTGAGTCATGGAGGGGGGTTTGTAACTGGCTGTAACTTGGATGAGTGTCTTGCCAACTGTCAGTAGCACCTGGAGTAATTCCAGTGCATCATGCTGGCAAACCAGTCTGGAAGTGTGCCTGTCTTTAATGAAAATAGACAGTCCACTACCCTTAGTCTTTCTAACTTCATTTTCTGGTCGGAAACTATGGAATGAGGTATAGCCTGGTAAGGCAGGGGTCCTCTCCGCAGCCCTGAACCAAGTTTCTGTGACCACATAGAATCAGCTTCTTCCAGTGTGCAAATAATCTAAGTATCTTTTACAAAATATCTTTGCATATGCAATGTATTCTTGTTGTTGCAAACACTAAGCTGAGCCTAAAAATGGTCCACTAACAACAGTGCTCCTGTCTGGTCAACAAATAAATAAATAAATGAATGAATAAACAAACAAATAAAATACAACAATAAAATTCCCAATAACTTTATTTTTATAATACAAAGAAAATTATTGCACTGGCAGCCCACAGATCAGAGCGAGCCGAGAAATGTTAAAACCAATATAACAATTTTTAAACAAAATAAAACCGTGAATTAAGCACTTTCATCCTGTACAACTTTGGACTTCATTAGAATCCACCATACTTAATTAATTTCATGCTTAAATAATAAAAATTGTTCCAGTAATTAACAAACTTAAGAAGATTTAAAGAAATACCCTGGTATTAATGAGAATATCTTTCTCCAACCACTTTTAAACATGAGGTCACGTTTTTTTAATAATCATTTTTCATGGTTATTTGGTCATACTATTATTGTTTTTAAATATAATGTTTAAGTTATTTTGATGTCATTGGTATTGCTATTGGAAAATTATAGGCAGACACCACTCATTAAGCTAACTTTTTTCTTAATGGTTTAGGTCATCTTTATTGGTTGATGTCGCTTTAAATCTTATTAAGTTTGTTAATTACTGGAATGGTGAATTCTGATGAAGTCCTAAGTTGTACAGGGTGACAGCACTTAATTGATGGTTTTATTTTATTTAATAAATGTTTTTTGGTTTTAATATTCCATTGATTCCTTTTAAATGGAGCACTACCTACTTGAAATATAATTCTGTGTTCTGTACTGTTAACCGTTATTCTGATGAAGTTTCTAGTCACTTATTAATGAGATGAAAGCGCTAAGCATTGGCTCCTGTCCATTTTGTGATTGTGCATTTTGTTTATTTGCCTCATTAATAGTTGAAGTTTTTATTAATATACTCAGTAATCTTCAATTTTGGTTGAAGAGTTTGTTGTTATTATATATTCTATTCTTGTTTTTTCCTGGACCATGGCAGAGGCTTTACATACATAGGAGCGTGGTTCAAGTAGCCTTTCAAAGTTGGATTTTCTCAGTTTACTATTCCTTCTCAACTTATGTCCGAGACGAATGCAGTCCCACCATGTATGGATTTGATGCCTGGTAATATGACAGCATCCACTTCTGGTTTTTCACTATATATACCGGATTTGTCTACCACTATGAACTGAGGATTGAATGATTCTACAGACTGTTTGACTAATAATTTATCTACAAGAGCTGCTACTGTCACTGCTAATCTCCACCCAGTTATTTATTCTATGGGCTTTTACCCTGCATCTACTGGTTTTCAGGGTAATTATGCTGCACGCTTCCATAATTTCACCTTGGCTACTACTGCAGCTCATACTTGTTATACTACGACAGCAGCTCCTACAGTAGTTTCTTTATCTGCAGCGCCTGCAGCTTCTAAGGGAATTACTGTTTCTGCAACTTCTACAGGTTTTACTGGTAACATGAGAGATTTGTTACAGTTCCAGCAGCCTTTACAAGATTTACTACTACCACGGGAAATAACAATCCTACTGATACCACTACTGGGACTACGCATTACACAAGGAATTTCTTTCCTACAAATGTTGTCTCTAGATCTATATATAGCAGGACTGATCCATCTCATGTTTCCACCAATGGTTCATCTACTGGTATGGCACAACCACAATTTTTGGCACACAGTTGCAATAATACGACTCCTTACACTGACTTGCTGTATTTCTTAAATACTGACAATACCAATAACCCTTTTAAAGATGACCTGGTACAGCACAGCACAACAGCTCCGTTTGTTAATTCTCCTGCTGATAACCCTAATGTTTTAAAGTCTCTTATCTTTAAACTTGAGAGATTATTCACAGTTTTCAAAAATATTCAGTTGGACAACTACTACCTGTCATGTTGCCTTGAAAATGACATTGTTCCACTTGGACTCAGAATCACTAAATTTCCAAATACTTTAACAAGTGATTCCTCGCTATATAAGGAGTTAGTGGCTCTTTATAATACCATTGGCCTTCTTGCTGACTGCTCCTTAATAGATTATAATGTTGCAAGACTGTCTAACATTAAGCAGGAGATTTTAGATCTGCATAACACCATTATGAAAAACCCTAATTTCAGTCTTTTCCTACATATTTTTAATGGTATTCAACCAAGAATTACACGACAAGTTGCCACTGTTATTCAACGGAAGAGACAAAAATTACAGAGGGACATTTTACAATATCAGAATCAACGAGCATACCCTCTCAAGTCATAGATTTAGTTACAGAAATATGGGTTTTACTGGTCACCATTCCAATGGTCTTAACACTGATGGACGTTTTGGCAGACATATCTCCTACGCTTTCCCAAATAATACTAATAATACAGGTCTCCTGCTCTCTGACAGAAGCTATTGGCTATACCTCATATCATGCTTTTCGGCCCCAAAACCCGGACCGAACCACAAAAGGAGGGGGAGTTTCCATATTTATCAAGGATATCCACACCTCCAGGTCAGTGGCATTGCACAAAGTATTGGAGACCATCCATGTGCAACTAACAGTGGGCAAGACTGCTTTTCAGTTTATAACATCCTACAGACAACCCTCTCAAAGTCAGGAATCCCACTCGGCTTTCCTGCAAACATTGGAGAACATGAAGATCTCTCCAAATACCATTATATTGGGTGACTTCAACTACCCAAACATTGACTGGGAGCACTACTCAAGCCCCAGCACCTTAGCCCAAAGGTTCCTGGAAATTATGAACTCAAATGCTATGGAACAACTAGTCACCACTCCCACAAGAGGGGACAACATATTAGACCTGATCATTACCAACATGGGGACTCTATGCTCCACACCAGAAGTATATCCCTCATTGGTAAGATCAGACCATAAATTAATTTCACTGGATGTCCACATCCCAACCCCACCCCAGCCCAGAAAACCACAGTGAAAAACTTCTCAAAAGTGAACTTCTCACTTCTCAAAACTGAAGTGGAATCCTTCAAGGCCCCAGGGCCAGTGGAAACTACGGCCCAAACTGCAGAATCCTATATAAACACATTCTACGGACATCTCCAGGAATGCATGGGTCATGCTATCCCAAACAAAACCAAGACCCAATCATCCAAAGGCAGGCGTCCAGTCTGGTGGACCCCTGCCATAAATAAACTGTACAACAGAAGGAGGAAGCTACTACATGATAGAGCAAAATCCCTAATAGGGAAGACATCTCTGATCAGTACTAGCAAAAAATTACGATCCCTCATTAAATCCTCCAAGGCCAGCTTCGAGAGAAAAATTGCACAGGACACCAAAGACAATCATAAGGCTTGTTTCAGTTATGTTAGAAACCTGGGATGCAACTCCCAGACTTGTTCTGAGTTGATTCTAAATGACAAAAAATACACTTAACCCACAGACATTGCCAATATCCTGGCAGACAGGTTCAGTGCAAACCCCCCCCAAAAGAGCAAGTATCTATCCCGGCAGAGGGCTGCCTCCCAAACATCTCTGATGCTCAGGTGAAGGCTGCCCTCTCCAAAGCAAAAAACACTGCTTCTATGGGACCAGATGGCGTCCCAGGTTGCATCCTACATGAACTCCAAGAGGAACTAATCCCTCAAATAAAACAGCTATACAATCTCAGCCTCACTACAGGATATGTGCCCACAGAATGGCAGACAGCAACAGTGGTCCCACTCCACAAAGGTGGAGCCTCTACGGACCTTGGAAACTATCACCCCATAAGCCTGACTAGGTTAGTCTGCAAGGCTATGGAGAGGATCATCATGGAGCTCATAAACAAAGACATTGCGCGCCTACACACACTAGATCCTACCCAGTTCAGCTTTGTAAAGGGCAGATCCTGCCTTTTGAACCTGGTTGACTTCTTCGAAACAGTCACCAAAGCCATAGATGAAGGGAAGGTATTCCACACAGCCTATCTGGACCTTGCAAAGGCATTTCCCCGGGGGTCATCTCTGTGTCACTACTAGACAGAGGCACAGTAAACTAAACCCTAAAAGGGCTTAGTATTCTCATCTAAAGGTGTGTGGCCACACACACCTGGGCTAGGCTTATAAATGCCCCTAGGCAGGGGCCCTAGTACGAACCTATGAACCTATGAACCCCACTCGGGCATCATAGATAAGCTATCCAGCTTAAATATAAACCCCTATGTCACAAGATGGGTCGCAAACTGGCTCAAAGACAGAACCCACAGAGTGAGAGTTGCTGGAGCCATGTCAGACTCGAAACCGGTCACAAGTGGCATCCCACAGGGTTCTGTCCTGGGACCACTCTTGTTCAGTATATACTTTTCCGAGGTACAGGCAAACGTGGGAGGACTATGGCTCACCAAGTTCACAGACGACTGCAAACTGGGTGCCATAATCGACTCTCCAGCTGACACAAACATTCTTCAAAAAGGTCTCACAGAGACAGATAACTGGTGCCAGTGCCATGGTTTAAAGCTAAATGCCAAAAAATGTATAGTCATACCCTTTGGCAAAAACAATGTGCCCACAAATTACCACATAGGCGGAAACCCATTAAGTACAGAGAAAGTTATTAGGGACCTGGGGACCCAAGTTGATAGCAATCTCTCCTTTGAAAACCACATTGCCAAAGTGGTTAGAAAGACCTTCTACATAGCCCACCTCATCACGAAGGGTTTCACATCTAGATCAAGAGAGGTAATCGTGCCCCTTTATTCATCCCTCATCAGGCCCATCATAGAATACAATGCCCCTTTTGGGATGTACCTTACCCGACATCTGCAGCAATTAGAAAGACCCCAAAAGTATCTCACCAAGAGGATCAAGGGTCTCAAACAGATGCCATATGCTGCTCGGTTAAAAAAACTCCAGCTCTACTCAGTTGCATACTGCCTACTTGGAGGCGATCTATGCCTGAAATACAAAGCTATGTCAAATCCAGAATTAATGGACATGCTCCACCTCAGTAAATCTAAATCCCTTAGAGCCACATGCTCGAGAGACTTGAACCTCAGCACAGAAATAAATAGAACTTGCTGGAGGGACAGGTTCATAACCCAGAGGCTCCCTTCACTCTGGAATAGAATTCCAGTTCATGTGAGGCAGAGCACCTCACTGAATCTCTTCAAGAAGAATCTCGATAGGTGGATGGGGGATCATAGGTTTGTCCCAGGGATTACTCCTGTGTCACTATTAGACAGAGGCACAGTAAACTAAACCTTAAAAAGGGCACAGTATACTGAAATCAAGGGGTGGCGTAAGCCATACAGAATCGGGCTAGGCTTATAATTGCCCCAGGGCAGATAGCCTAGTATGAACCTATGAACCTATGAACCTATTCCACTTCAGGTTCTGATTTCCCTGTATCCAGGGCTCCTTATAATGGCTCTTTACTTACTTCTACAGCTACTTCTTCAGTTCTGCACCAACAGTCAATGGATTCTGTTTCCTGTGCAACTGTTCAAACTTCCAGTCCTTTTGTGAGATTTTTGAGCCCTTCAGTTCAGCCCCCTGAAGTTCCTCTCCAGCAAGTTTCCACTGTCATACTAGACCCTTTACCTTTATTGGATCCCCCTACCTCGTCCTCTACAGTTAACAGTGTTTTTTTATCTCAAGATTCCCTAAGTTTAAACCCAGTGCATCTGTCTCCCGTGAGAAGAGGAAGATCAAGTTCACAGAAAGGGAGAGGCAGACAGATCCAGGGAAACGTTCCTTTCGCATGATTCAGACATGCCCCCCAGGTTTCCCTGATCAACTCAGACCTACCATGTTTGAGGAGTAGCAGATCTCTCCCAAGAGGTCGACCTACACTGCCAAGAAGAAACACAAGGAGAAACACAAGAATTATTTAACTTTTAATTCTGTTGACTCTGTTGACTCTGTTTCTAATGTGGGCTGTGATTCTGTGTTTTTACCTAACATCTCTGAAGTGTTTAATTTAACTAATAGGTCTTTCTCTGCATCCACTTTGGAAGTTTTAAAAAAGGGTTTTTCTTTTATTCCGGTGCAGAGGCAGACCTCCCTTCTTTACTTATTGATTTTTAGGTTGTATTTGTGCAAGTTAAATCTTAAATTGCTGTGCCAGGACTTGTCTAATGACATTGATGGCTGTGATGATGATAACTCTGAGTTTACCAATAACCTTAGTAAGTTGCCCCTTAGGAAGAGTTTATTTAATCCTCCATTGTGTAATACTTTAAACATTTTCCTTAAGGTTTGCGAAAAGGATTTCCATTCCCTACTTAGCAAGTCTTGTCATAATAAATGGTTTAATTTATCTCCACAGCAGATTTCTCCTCTCAATGTTTTGAAGAATGACAGGTCACTTAGAATTATGAGGGCAGATAAAGGGGCTGGAGTAGTGTTGATGGAACAGGAACGTTATGTTAGTACCCTTCAGACTGATCTCAGCAACAGTGAAAATTACACTATGGTTTCTATGTCTTCTGTCAAACAAGCTTTTAAGAAAATTGATAAGGTTATTTGTTCTCTTGTTAAAAGCAATGCTATTTCTGATGTAGAAGCACAGTTTATTTCAGTCTCGGACCCACAACTAGGAAAATTTTTTGGAATACCGAAGGTACATAAAGACCAATTTAACCCCCCTTTCAGACACATAGTGTCTAATAAGAAGTCAAAGACAGAAAGAATTTCAGAGTTTCTGGACATTTTCCTTAACCCAGTTGTTCAACAATCTTCATTCTATCTACATGATTCATGGGATTTATTGAATTTATTATTCCTCAACCCCCCCCCCCCAATGTCTCAAGATAATTTACTAGTGAATTTAGACATAGAGGCACTGTACACAAATATTCCACATGTTGAAGGTATACAATTTCTTAAGTCCTATTTGTCACAACATACAGGTTTTTCCACTGACAGAAATAATACTCTCTGTCCTCTTATTTCCTTGTTATTGGAAGGGAACTTTTTTCATTTTAATAATGTGATTTACCAGTGGATAAGAGGTGTAGCAAGTGGCCCCAGCATTTGCAAATTTGGTCTTGTCAGCCTGAGAAGCAAATACTTTAGTTCACCTGCCTGGCTTTGAATGCACTCGTTTATATAAACATTACATAGATGACATCTTTTTTGTATGGCAGGGAGAGAAAGAACAACTGTTAGAATTTATTGATTCTATATCTGCAAGCATTCCCTTCTTAAACTTCAAATTATCGGCATGTGGAAAACAGGTTAATTATTTGGACACATTGGTTACCTTAAATAATGTTCCTCTAACATGGGCTTCCACTATTTACAGGAAAAACTTTCCATAATAATTACTTGGATTTTACAAGGTTGCATCCTTTATTTATGAAGCGTAGCATGACTAGGGGACAATTCATTAGACTATCACGGATAGTTAGTGATGATAATCACTTTTTACAGGAATGTTTAATTTTTAAGAACTTTCTTTTAGCCAGGAATTATTCAGCTACATTTATTGATTCTATTTTTAAGGATGTATATAGGTTCATAGGTAGGTACTAGGCTATTGGCCCTAGGGCCTATATAAGCCTAGCCAAAAAGGTACCCTGGCTTTCGCCACCCAGGAAAATTATTTTCCTGTGCCACTGTCGAGCAGAGACACAGAAGTTATCCCTGGGGTGAATTTCCTATTTCCCATCCAATCACCAAGATTTTTCTTGAAGAGTGCTAATGAAGAGCTTTGTTTGATATAGATAGGTAATTTGTTCCAGAGTATGAGAAGTCTCTGGGACAGGAATCTATCCCTCCAGCATGTTCTGTTTATTGTGGTGACAAGGTTTAGGTCCCTAGAGCATGTAGCTTGGAGGGATTGGGATTTCTTTAAGTGGAGCATGTCCAACAGCTCTGGGTTTGACATAGCTTTGTATGTTAGGCAGAGATTGCCTCTGAGTAGGCGATATGCGACAGAGTAAAGCTGGAGATTTTTGAGACGGTCTGCATAGGGCATCTGTTTGAGGCCAGTAATCCTTTTTGTGAGGTATTTCTGTGGCCTTTCCATCTTGTGAGGTACATACCAAAAGGGGCGTTGTACTTTATAATGGGTCTAATGAGTGATGAGTAGAGGGAAACAATGACCTCTTTTTTCCTGGATGAGAAACCTTTAGTGATGAGGTATGCCACGTAGAAGGATTTCCTGACTACTGTGGCGATGTGATTATCAAAGGTGAGACTACTGTCCACCTGTGTCCCAAGGTCTCTTATCACACTTTTGGTGTTAAGTCAAGTACCGCCTATGTGGTAGCTCATGGGTACAGAGTTTTTACCAAAGGGGATGACAATGCACTTTTTGGCATTGAGCTTGAGGCCATGACTTTGACACCAGGCATCTGTCTCAGTGAGGCCCTTTTGTAGGATGTCCACATCATTAGGAGTTTCAATTATGGCTCCTAGTTTGCAGTCATCTGTGAACTTCGTTAGCCAAAGACCTTCTGTGTTAGCTTGTACTTCAGAGAAGTAGATACCAAACAGGAGAAGACCCAGGACTGATCCTTGTGGTACTCCACTTGTCACTGGTCTGAAGTCAGATTTGGAGTCTGCTACTTTCACAGTGTGGGTTCTGTCAGTGAGCCATTTGGCAACCCATCTTGTGGCATAGGGATTTATACCTAGTTTAGTGAGTTTATCTATAATTCCAGAGTAGGGGATGGTGTTGAAAACCTTGGTGAGATCTAAATAGGCTGTGTGAACCACCTTACCCTCATCTACGGCTTTGATGACTGCTTCAAAGAAGTCTATCAGGTTTAGGAGACATGATCTGCCTTTTACAAACCCGAACTGGGTGGGGTCCAGGGTTTGGAGATTATCAATGTCTTTGTTTATAAGTTCCATGATGATACGTTCCATGGCCTTGCAGACCAGGCTTGTCAGGCTAATGGGGTGGTAGTTCCTGAGGTCCATGGTGGATCCCCTTTGTGGAGTGGGATAACCATCACTGTGCACCATTCAGTGGCCACAAAGCCTGAGGTGAGGCTATGACTGAACATGGTACTTAGGTGGGGTGCCAGTTCATTCTGTAGTCCATGTAGAACGCAGCCTGGGATGTTGTCAGGTCCCATGGATGCTGTGTTCTTGGCTTTGGAGTGTGTGGTTTTTACCTGTGCAGCCGTGATTACAGGAACTTTGCATTCTTCCGGTATAGAGATGGGCCCTTTAGTGGGTGAGAGGGGGGTAGAGTTAGCACTGAATATATCTGCCAGGATGTTGACAGTATCAGTTGGTTCTGTATATTTAGTGCCATTGTGCTGTAACTCAGAGCAGATCTGAGTGTTGCCATTGAGATTCTTGACATAGCTATAGAATACTTTGTGGTTGTCTTTAGAATCAGTGGTGATTTTGTTTTCATAACTAGCTTTGGAGGATTTTATGAGGGATCTCAGCTTCTTACTGAGGCTGACCAGGGAGTTCCTCCAATCATGGGATTTTACTCTTTTTTGCAACAGTTTCTTTCTTCTGTTGTAGAGTTTGTTTATGGCAGGGGACCACCAAATTGGCTTCATTTTTTTGGAGGATAGCATCTTGGTTCTGTTAGGGATAGCACGATCCATGCACTTATGTAAGTGCTTATAAAGTGCAATTGTGTAGGACTCAGCAGTCGTACCTCTACTGTCCATCTGCATGGGTGTCATGAAGTTGCCACTTCTGTCTTAAGAAGCGTGAAGTTGGCTTTGGAGAAAAATTTTACGGTAGTTTCCCTAATGGGGGGTGGGGGCAGGATGTGGATATCTAGGGTGATTAGCTTGTGGTCGGATCTGACCAATGAGGAATTGACCTTTGGTGTGGAACACCGGTCACCCATGTTGGTAATGACCAGGTCAAGGATATTGCTGCCCCTGGTAGGGGTGTGGATAAGTTGATCCAAGGCATCGGAATTTATGAATTCCAGAAAATGTTGAGCAAAAGAGTTGGTACATGAGTAGTTTTCCCAGTTAATGGTGGGGTAGTTGAAATTGCCCATTATTAGGGTGTTGGGTTGTACCCTAATATTTTCCAGTGTATCAAGAAATGAGGAATGGAAATCCTGGGACATGGTGGGGGATCTGTTGTAAGCTACAATTTGGATTGCAGTCTTGCCCAGAGTTAGTTGCACTTGGATAATTTCGGATGCATTATGCTGAGCAACTAGCCTGGAGGTGTGGATATCCTTAATGAATATGGACACACCTCTGCCTTTAGTGTTTCAGTCCAGGTTAGGTGGTCAAAAGGTATGGTATGAATTATAGCCTGTTAATGCAGGGGTGCTCTCTGGAGCCATGAAACAGGTCTCTGACACTGCACAGATGTTGATGTTCTCCATTTTTAGGAGTGCCTCGAGTGAGTGCATTTTGAGGTTTAGACTTCTAGCATTAAGTAGCATTACCCTCAGATTTTGCTTGCTTGTACCTGTTATGGTGGTGAGTTTGTCATTTGAACCTTGCCTAAAAAAGGCACTATAGGGGTGGCAAGAGCCTTAGCCAGTATCCGGAATCCCAAGGGCGACAGATGCAGGCCATCTCTGGCAAAGCATCGTGGTCTATCGATCATGTCATCCCAGGCAGACAGATACTGAATCCCCTTCAAATGACATCAGAAGCTTAGCCAATTGTTGAAGTCAATCATTTTGTCTTTGTACTGTAGTATCATTCTGGGCGATGGCAGGATGCTACTCAGGGCTAGGGTCATACCTGTCTGGGCTACAAGATCAGAGAGCACTTCCATGTCTCTTTTCATATAGTCCAGGGAGGTATGTCTCAGGTCGTTCACACCACCATGGACAATGACAGAGTCATATGTGTACTTGTTGTGGAGTGACTTGAGTGCATGGGTTATGTGATGGCTCCTGGCACCCGACAGGCAGCTGACAGTAGCCTTCTCCTTGTTTAGCCTGGTGAGTAGGACATCAGTGTGGATGACTATAGAGTCACCTATTACTAGTGTGTTGGGTACGTTGTTTTGCCTTATGGGCTGTGGTTGATTGGCACACTGAGTCTGTGGGCTATGTGTCATTTGGCTTGTGTTGGGGGGTGGATGTTACTTGCATTTCTGCTTTGGAGTTCTCTGTTGCTTGAGCAAATTATTATTGAGAGCATCTGCAAACGTTTTTGTGTTTCTATATGTGGATTTTGGTGGTATAGGTTTTGAGGGACTATGTGATGAGTGTGGTGTGGGGCAAGTGTTTACCTTGCCCTCTTTACTGTCTGGTCCCGTCTTGGCTAAAGAGAGCTTTGCTTCCAGTTTGGCTATATAAGTGCATCTCTCACAGGTTGTAGTGTCGGGTGGTAGGAGGAGAGGGTTGTCTGTGTACATGAGGCAATTGCTGCATTGCCCCAAGATGCCCAGATTCATCAGATAGACAGGAGAAAACACTGGGAGCTGAATCTTAGACATGCCTGGATAGGTGCTTATTTATTACGTACTAAAAACTGTTTTCCTCTAGATAAGTGAGGAAAGTTGAGTGCTGTAGTAATTAGTAGCTTATTTAGTGCTTACAACAAGTTCTGAACAAGTTACTAACTAAGAACCAAACACCATAAACCAACGACTCTGTGAGAAGAACGTAGTCCAAGCATCAAAAGATATATGTGAACAAAAATGGCAACTGAGATTAGATACGCAAAGTTTTCCTGGTATTAATGATTGTATAATCATTAAACCCTTACTTAAGCTCAAGTATATTTTAGGCTAAAGTTATGGGTATTGGATTATTTACCATGTTTAACATAATTATAGGTATTATAATATTACCTTATTAATATTATATTAACTTGTAATATTCAGGTTATGAGGTTTTATGCATTTTTATATTATTATTTTTTATTTCCTTTTTATATATATATATTTTTTTTTCTTTTTAATATTAATCTAATAGTAATCAATTAAGTTTTTGTTAACTGTTTTATTGTTTAATTGATTTTATTGATTAATAGGTATTGATATATATAGGATGGTTGTTACTTAGATCATTTTAATTTTATTCTGAAGAAGTCCAGTTAACAGGACGAAACCTAGGTCAATTTCGTTATTCATTGTTTTTTTGGTTCGTGGTGTACAATAATAAATTTCATTTTGGTGCTTGGACTAAGTTCTGAAAAAGTGCTGAGCTCAAAGAAACAGATTTGAGTGCTAAATCTAAAAAAACTGACTAGTTCTAAGGGAAATTTTGAAGAACAGATTTTATTTAGCCAGGAATAGTTTAACCCTAACTAAGCGGCAATGCATAAAGTGTATTTTTGCTTTTTAACAGTAGCAAATGAGCAAACTGATTTAAACAAATTAACCAATTGACCAATAAGAGCTAAAAACTTAGCCCCGTTAGCAGTCTTTGATCAGACAAGTTCTAACTGCACACTTCTGCCACTAGGGTGCAGGGGAACCTTCTCCAAAAAAGATGGCCTGGATTAGTGCTCAAGTTATACAAACAAAGCTAGATTCAGCAGGTCTGAATCTAATCTATGCTACAGCAAACAAGGCATATGAATTTCAGAAAGAAACAGATCAAATAAGCAGGCACAATAAACCTCTAACCAGAAACTGCCAGCTCAGAAGGGCAGAATCTACCATCTCCTCCCACAAGAGTGCAGACCACACCTTCTTAATGTAAAACAACTGGTCTGAGGCCCAAATGCGTAAACCAAAGGCTTAGAATAACAGTTACAGTTTAATCAGGTTACTAACAAGCAGTGATAAATGCACCAGAATAAATGCAATTAAGTACTTTTAAGAACAGGCAGCAAAAGCAAAATAAAGTAATAAAGTAGGAAGAAACACAAATACAGTAAAAGCAGATGAATAAAGTGCAATTTTTATATAACAATAGAAAACGAGCAAACTGATTTAAACACATTACCCACTTTACCAGTAAAACGCTCAAAACTGAGCCCTGTTCCAGCAGTCTTTAATCAGACAAGTTCTAACTGCACACTCCTGCCACTAGGGTGCAGGGGAACCTTCTCCAAAAAAAGATGGCCTGAATCAGTGCTCAAGTTATACAAACAAAGCTAGATTCAGCAGGCCTGAATCTAGTCTATGCTACAGCAAACAAGGCACACCAGTTTCAGAAAGAAATGGCTCAAATAAAAAGACACAATAAGCCTTTAACCAGAAATCCGCACTTCAAAAGGGCAGCATCTAGCCTTTCCTCCCACAAGAGTGCTGACCACAAACCTTCTTAATGTAAAATAACTGACCTGAAGCCCAAGTGCTTAAACCAGAACTAATACACATTTAGAATAACAGACACTGAGCCTTCAATCAACAATTCCCAACTTAGAAGGATGTAAGCTACCTGCCCTGCCACAACAATGCAGACCACAAACCTTAATGTAAAATAACTGGTCTGAAGCCCAGGTGCTTAAACCAAAAGGCTTAGAATAACAGTTACAGTTTAATCAGGCTACTACCAAGCAGTAATAAATGCAGCAGAATAAGGACAATTGAGTACTTTCAAGAAGAGGTAAAAGCAAAATAATGTAATAAAGTAGGAAGAAACACAAATACAGTAAGACCAGATGAATAAAGTAAATTTTTTTTTCTCTGTATTAGGTAGAATGAGCTAATGACACTATACTGGGAGGACTGTCACAGATCAGATATACAGCAGGGGCGGGCAATTGCAAAGCCACCAAGTATAAGAAGTAAATACCAATAGGCAGGGAGGGTGGGAACACACAAGTTGTTAGACCACTATTAAATACAGCAGGAATAAGGGTGGGAGAAAAAACAGCAATTTCAGCATAGATCAGAAGCCAGCAAATATATATCTAAATCAATCAAGCAAAAAAAAAAATTAGGATAATACAGAACTTTGAAAAGAAGTGCCAGAAAAATATACTTATCACTTTATATTTCGAATTGTTTCAGTAGCACTTTCAGTCAGAACACATGAAGCTTCAAGCAATGAATGCCTGAATGCAATTTGACTGTAGAAATGACAAATTTCCCCCTATCATTACACATGGTTTTGTCTCACATATTCAAGCACAGTCTTCTGATATTCATTCACGTAGTTTCTCTACCAATCACATGAATGCCTTAGTCTCAGCCCCCCCCCAGGTGTCTCCTATCAAATGATGGTTCAGTCACATACCTATTTTTCTACACAAAGTACTTTTAATACACATACCCACATACCCACTTCACCACTAATTCTGATCTAAAAGACCTTTTTCCTCTTTCTATAACTTACTTTATCCAACTGCTCTTTTTTCTGTACCCTCCCTCTAGTTCACTACATCCCTCCTCTACTACTATCTTCTTTTGAACCATTCCCTCTTCCAACCTACGATCCCTTGTGCAGTGACCCCTCTCTACGTTTTACTCTCACTCTACTTTCCCTCAATTCTGAAGCCCCTGCACTTACACATTTCTTCTTCTAGCCACTAATCTAATTATACCTTGTTTCTTTTCATTATATTACCTACAACCTTAACTTCCTTCCTGCTTACCTGCTGGATTTATTATTGTTGTTTCTCCTGTTACAACCTATTACTACACTTTTTGTATATATAGCTATGTACTATTCCATTGAGTACATTATGTTCTTCTTATTCATTGTATCCATAAGTTTGTTTTGCTCTTTAATATTGTTAATTTGTCTCTATTTGTATGTATTTGTATATTTGGGGCTTTTCCCCTCGGTTCTCCACTGAAAAAGGGCAAATTCTTAATCAGCTGGACCAACCCGGTTAACAAATGCAAAATAAATAATACAACAGCTGACTCTGTGAATTCCCCACTTATGTCCAATCTGCCACTACCCTCTAGCCAACCCCTTTTTTCTACCACTAAGAATACATTTTATGAGCCTTCTATTAGCTCAGATATTACTTCCATGACTGTACATGATTTAACTACACATTCAGACTTGCTAGATAAGGAATGGACTACTAGTTTTCCTATTCCTATTAGTAGGGATTCTCAACTTATTAAACACATCATTATTAATAACTGGGTCATTCTCACTAGTAGCCAAGAGGTGGCTAATACAGTAGGAGATTCCCTGATTTTTTCTTACAAAAAAACTAGATCCCTTAGATTTTGTTTTGAGAATAGAGATTCTCCTTTTTTGATTGTCCCAGCTGACACAAATGATGACACTAATTGATTGTATGTTTAAATGCGGAACATGTGTAACTTGTTCTTATATCTCTGAAGGCAGCTCTTTCAAGTTTAAACATAATGATTTCACTGTGTCTTTTAATAAACATTTTAATTGTAAATCAAAATGTGTGGTTTACGCTGCCTACTGTGTTACATGCCCTTCCTTTTATATAGGCAAGACTACCAGGATGCTATCTGCACGAATTAAGGAACATTGTGCAGCTATTCAGAATGGTGACCTATGTAATGCTTTAGCTAAGCACAGCATGATTTGCACTAATTTTACACATTTCAGGTTTATTGTTATGTAGAAAATTGAACAGTTCTTTGGTGATGTTAATACTTTATTTGAAGTAAGGGAATTGCTGTGGCAATTAAGACTTAGAGCGGATGCCCCCCCCCCAAGGACTTAATCAGACTTTGAACATTAAATGTTTTTTGAAATGGCACCGCTGACTGCTATTTACAGTTCATTAGTTTATCTCACTGTCTTGTTTTAATATCAGCATATTGTTTCTATGGTAACTGAATGAATAAGGGTTGCATTTGGTCTCCTTCATATTTATGCTATATGTTTTTATTACCATTACATTCCATTGGTTCCTTTTAAATAGTGCTTACAACAAGTTCTGAACAAGTTACTAACTAAGAACCAAATACCATAAACCAACGACTCTGTGAGAAGAACGTAGTCCAAACACCAAAAGATATATGTGAACTAAAATGGCAACTGAGATTAGATGCACAAAGTTTTCCTGGTATTAATGATTGTATAACCATTAAACCCTTACTTAAGCTCAAGTATATTTTAGGCTAAAGTTATGGGCATTGGATTATTTACCATGTTTAACATAATTATAGGTATTATAATATAACCTTATTAATATTATATTAACTTGTTATATTCAGGTTATGGGGTTTTATGCATTTTATATTATTATTTTTATTTCCTTTTTATATATTTTTTTTTATTTCCTTTTAATATTACTCTAATAGTAATCAATTAAGTTTTTGTTAACTGTTTTATTGTTTAATTGATTTTATTGATTAATAGGTATTGATATATATAGGATGGTTGTTACTTAGATAATTTAAATTTTATTCTGAAGAAGTCCAGTTAACAGGACGAAACCTAGATCAATTTCGTTATTCATTGTTTTTTTGGTTCGTGGTGTACAATAATAAATTCCATTTTGGTACTTGGACTAAGTTCTGAACAAGTGCTGAGCTCAAAGAAACAGATTTGAGTGCTAAAACTAAAAAAACTGACTAGTTCTAAGGGAAATTTTGAAGAACAGATTTTATGTAGCCGGGAATAGTTTAAACCTAACTAAGTGGCGATGCATAAAGTGTATTTTTGTTTTTTAACAGTAGCAAATGAGCAAACTGATTTAAACAAATTAACCAATTGACCAATAAGAGCTAAAAACTTAGCCCCGTTCCAGCAGTCTTTGATCAGACAAGTTCTAACTGCACACTCCTGCCACTAGGGTCCAGGGGAACCTTCTCCAAAAAAGATGGCCTGGATTAGTGCTCAAGTTATACAAACAAAGCTAGATTCAGCAGGTCTGAATCTAGTCTATGCTACAGCAAACAAGGCATATGAATTTCAGAAAGAAACAGTTCAAATAAGCAGGCACAATAAACCTCTAACCAGAAACTGCCAGCTCAGAAGGGCAAAATCTACCATCTCCTCCCACAAGAGTGCAGACCACACCTTCTTAATGTAAAACAACTGGTCTGAGGCCCAAATGCATAAACCAAAGGCTTAGAATAACAGTTACAGTTTAATCAGGTTACTAACAAGCAGTAATAAATGCACCAGAATAAATGCAATTAAGTACTTTTAAGAACAGGCAGCAAAAGCAAAATAAAGTAATAAAGTAGGAAGAAACACAAATACAGTAAAAGCAGATGAATAAAGTGCAATTTTTATATAACAATAGGAAACGAGCAAACTGATTTAAACACATTACCCACTTTACCAGTAAAATGCTCAAAACTGAGCCCTGTTCCAACAGTCTTTAATCAGACAAGTTCTAACTGCACACTCCTGCCACTAGGGTGCAGGGGAACCTTCTCCAAAAAAAGATGGCCTGAATCAGTGCTCAAGTTATACAAACAAAACTAGATTCAGCAGGCCTGAATCTAGTCTATGCTACAGCAAACAAGGCACACCAATTTCAGAAAGAAATGGTTCAAATAAGCAGGCACAATAAGCCTTTAACCAGAAATCCCCACTTCAGAAGGGCAGCATCTAGCCTTTAATCCCACAAGAGTGCTGACCACAAACCTTCTTAATGTAAAATAACTGACCTGAAGCCCAAGTGCTTAAACCAGAACTAATACACATTTAGAATAACAGACACTGAGCCTTAGGTTCATAGGTTCATAGATTCATACTAGGCTATCTGCCCTAGGGCATTTATAAGCCTAGCCAGACTGTGTTTGGCTTTCGCCACCCATTTTAAATTTATTTTGCTATGCCCTTTTTAGAGGTTAGTATACTGTGCCTCTGTCTAACAGTGACACAGAAGTGATACCCGGGGTAAACCTACGATCTCCCATCCACTCATCAAGATTCCTCTTGAAGAGAGCCAATGAGGGACTCTGCCTAACCTGGACTGGGATTTTATTCCAGAGTGAAGGGAGCCTCTGGGTTATGAATCTGTCCCTCCAGCATGTCCTATTTATTTCAGTGCTGAGGTTCAAGTCTCTCGAGCGCGTAGCTCGATGGGATTTGGATTTTCTGAGGTGCAGCATGTCCATTAATTCCGGGTTGGACATGGCTTTATACGTCAGGCACAGATCGCCTCTGAACAGGCGGTATGTCACTGAGTAGAGCTGGAGTTTCTTTAACCGGGCAGTATATGGCATCTGTTTGAGCCCTTTGATCCTCTTGGTGAGGTACTTTTGGGGTCTTTCCAGTTGCTGCAGGTGTCTGGTAAGGTACATCCCAAAAAGGGCATTGTTCTCAATTATGGGCCTGATGAGGGATGAGTAAAGAGGCACGATGATGTCCCCTGATCTAGATGTGAATCCCTTCATGATTAGGTGGGCTATATAAAATGTTTTTCTAACCACTTTGGCCACGTGGTTGTCAAATGAGAGATTGCTATCAACTTGGGTCCCCAGGTCCCTAATTACTTCTTCTGTACTTAATGGATTACCACCTATGTGGTAATTTGTGGGCACTTTGTTTTTGCCAAAGGGGATGACTATACATTTTTTGGCATTTAGCTTGAGGCCATGGCTCTGGCACCAGTTGTCTGTTTCTATGAGGCCCTTTTGGAGGATGCTTGTGTCGGCTGGAGAGTCGATTATAGCACCCAGTTTGCAGTCATCTGCGAACTTGGTCAGCCACAGTCCTTCCGTGTTGGCCTGTACCTCCGAGAAATATATACCGAACAAGAGATGTCCCAAGACTGAGCCTTGTGGGACACCACTTGTAACTGGTTTGGAGTCTGACATGGCTCCAGGAATTCTAACCATGTGGATTCTGTCCTTGAGCCAATTTTCAATCCATCTAGTGACATAGGGGTTTATATTTAAACTGGTGAGCTTATCTATAATGCCCGAGTGGGGTATTGTAATTAAGGCTTTTGCAAGGTCCAGGTAGGCTGTGTGGACCACCTTCCCCTCGTCAATGGCCTTGGTGACTGTTTCAAAGAAATCAACCAGGTTTAAGAGGCAGGATCTGCCCTTAACAAAGCCAAACTGGGTAGGATCCAGTGTTTGTAGGTCCCCAATATCTTTATTTATGAGGTCCATGATGATCCTTTCCATAGCTTTGCAGACCAAGCTAGTCAGGCTTATGGGGCGATAGTTTCCAGGATCCGTTGAGGCACCACCTTTATGGAGAGGGACCACTGTTGCTGTACGCCACTCTTTGGGCACATATCCTGTAGTAAGGCTGAGATTGAATAGTAGTTTTTGTTTGGGTTTAGCTCTTCTTGGAGTTCATGTAGGACGCAGCCCGGGACACCGTCTGGTCCCATTGATGCTGTGTTTTTTGCTTTGGAGAGGGCGGCTCTTACCTGAGCATCTGAGATGTCAGGAGGCAGCACTCTGCTGGGATAGATATTTGCCCTTTTGGTGGGAGAAGTTTGCGCTGAACCTGTCAGCTAGGATGTTGGCAATGTCTGTGGGTTCGGTGTATTTTTGTCATTTTGGACTAATTCTGAGCATATCTGGGAATTACCACCCAGGTTCCTAACATAACTAAAGAAAGCCTTGTGATTATCCTTAGTGTCCTGTGCAATTTTTCTCTCGAAGCTGGCCTTAGACAATTTTATGTGTGCCCGTAGTTTTTTGCTAATACTGATCAGTGATGCCTTCCCTTTTTGGGATTCTGCTCTATCATTTAGTAGCTTCCTCCTTCTATTGTATAGTTTGTTTATGGCTGGGGTCCACCAGACAGGACGTCTGCCTTTGGAGGATTGGGTCTTGGTTTTATTTGGGATCGCATGATCCATGCATTCCTGAAGGTGTTCATAGAATGCGTTTATAAAGGATTCTGCGGTCTGGGCCGTATTTTCCACAGGCCGGGGCTTTGAAGGATTCCACCTCAGTTTTGAGGAGTGTGAAATTTGCTTTAGAGAAGTTTTTCACTGTGGTTTTCTGGGCAGGGGGTGGGATCGGAATGTGAATATCCAGTGAGATTAGTTTATGGTCTGATCTTACCAGTGAGGGATACACTTCTGGTCTGGAGCATAGAGTCCCCATGTTGGTGATGATCAGGTCCAGTATGTTTTCCCCTCTTGTGGGAGTGGTAACAAGTTGTTCCATAGCATTTGAGTTTATAAATTCTAGGAACCTTTGGGCTAGGGTGTTGGAGCTAGAGTAATGCTCCCAGTCTATGTTTGGGTAGTTGAAGTCGCCCAATATAATGGTGTTTGGAGAGACCATCATATTTTCCAGTGTTCTCAGGAAGGCTGAGTGGGGTTCCTGGGTTTGGGAGGGTGGTCTGTAGCAGGCTATAAACTGGAAGGCAGTTTTTCCCACTGTTAGTTGCACATGTATAGTCTCTGATGCTTCGTGCTTTGCCACCAACCTGGAGGTGTGGGTATCTTTGATTAATATCGATACTCCCCCTCCTTTTGTGGTTCGGTCCAAGTTTTGGGGCCGAAAAGCATGGTATGAGGTATAACCTGGTAGTGCTGGGGTGCTCTCGGGAGCCCTGAACCAGGTTTCTGTTGCTGCACAGATATCGATGTTCTCCATGCTAAAGAGAGTTTCGAAAAGTGCATCTTGAGGTTTAGACTTCTGGCGTTGAGTAGCATTACTCTTAGTTTCTTATCCCTTGTGATACCTATGGAGGTGGGTTTGTCTTTTGAGCCTTGCCTAAAAAAGCACTATGGGCGTAGCAAGAGCCTTTGCCAATATCCGAAAGCCCAGGGGTGACAGGTGCAAGCCGTCCCTAGTGAAACATCGTGGCTTGTCGAGCATATCATCCCAAGCTGACAGGCATTAGATCCCCTTTGAATGACACCAGTACTTAAGCCAATTGTTGAAATTGATCATCTTGTCTTCATATTGTGGCATCATTCTTGGTGAGGGTAAGATGCTACTCAAGGTCAGGGTCATACCGGCCTGGGCTACATGCTCAGAGAGCTCCTTTATGTCTCTTTTCATGTAGTCCAGGGAGGTACGTCTCAGGTCATTCACACCAGCATGGACAATGACTGAGTCATATTTGTACTTGCCTTGGAGTGACCTGAGTGCTTGTGTTATGTGGTGGATCATAGCGCCCGACAGGCTGCTCACCGTGACCCTCTCCTTGTTCAGCCTGGTGAGCGGGACGTCAGTGTGCCTGACGATAGAGTCACCTATTACAAGTGTATCAGGTGTGTTGTTTAGTCTTAAGGGCTGTGACTGTTCGGCACACTGGCTTTGTGAGATATGTGTTGCACGTGTTTTGTTTTGGGGTAGCGGCTGCTTGGGTGTCTGCTTTGGCGGTCTCTGCTGCTTCGGCAGATCTTTATTTAGAGCCTCCGAGTATGTTTTTGTGTGATTATGTGTTTGGTTTGCTGTCGTGGTAGGTCTATGTGAGACTGGAATTGTAGTGAGTGTGGTTTCTTTCTCCTCCTGACTGGTTATGCCAGTACTGAGTTGAGAGAGCTTAGCCTCCAGTTTGGCTATATGGTTGCATCTCTCACATGTGTTGGAATTTGTTGGGAGGAGGAGAGGGTTGTCTGTGTACATGAGGCAGTTGTAACATTGCCTCAAGATTCCCAGATTCACCAGATGAACTGGAGAGGAGATTTACAACTCACCTTTGGACATGCTAGAATAATATTGGGAATTCCTTAATAATTGAAAACCAGGGCCAGTGGGGAGTGAGGGTGTAGTGCTTTTAATTTTTAGTGCTGACTTATATAATTGCTTTAGTGAGCAAGTGCCAGGTAACTTAAGTGCAATGTGTTACAGGTAACTTAAATGCAAAAACGACAAACAGTAACTTTCTTTCAAGTGAAACAAGGAAATAAGTACAGTAAGCAATGCAGATATCACTAGTGATCCACAGAAGCTCTGAGAAGCCGTGTATTAGGCGGAATTAGCGTTCCAGGGAAATAACAAGCAAAGAAGCAACAAGCATATAAACAAAGCTAGATTCAGCAGGCCTGGATCTAGTCTATGCTACAGCAAACAAGGTGTACCAATTTCAGTAAGATACAGTTCAAATATTCAGGCACTATAAACCTTTAACCAGAAATTTCCAGCTCAGAAGGGCAGACTCCAGCCTCTTCTCCCACAAGAGTGCAGACCACAAACCTTCTTAATGTAAAATAACTGGCCTGAAGCCCAAGTGCTTAAACCAGAACTAATACACTTTAAGAATAACAGACACTGGGCTCTCAATCAGCAGTTCCCAACTTAGAAGGATGAAAGCTACCTGTCCTGCCACCACAGTGCATGCAACAAACCTTCCTAATGTATAACAACTGGTCTGAAGCCCAAGTGCTTAATCCAAAAGACTTAGAATGATAGCTACACTTTAATCAAGTTACTACCAAGCAGTAATAAATACAATTGAATACTTTAGCCTTCAATCAACAATTCCCAACTTAGAAGGATGTAAGCTACCTGCCCTGCCACAACAGTGCAGACCACAAACCTTCTTAATGTAAAATAACTGGTCTGAAGCCCAGGTGCTTAGTCCAAAAGGCTTAGAATAACAGTTACAGTTTAATCAGGCTACTACCAAGCAGTAATAAATGCAGCAGAATAAGGACAATTGAGTACTTTCAAGAAGAGGTAAAAGCAAAATAATGTAATAAAGTAGGAAGAAACACAAATACAGTAAGACCAGATGAATAAAGTAATTTTTTTTTCTCTGTATTAGGTAGAATGAGCTAATGACACTATACTGGGAGGACTGTCACAGATCAGATATACAGCAGGGGCGGGCAATTGCAAAGCCACCAAGTATAAGAAGTAAATACCAATAGGCAGGGAGGGTGGGAACACACAAGTTGTTAGACCAATATTAAATACAGCAGGAATAAGGGTGGGAGAAAAACCAGCAATTTCAGCATAGATCAGAAGCCAGCAAATATATATCTAAATCAATCAAGCAAAAAAAAAAATTAGGATAATACAGAACTTTGAAAAGAAGTGCCAGAAAAATATACTTATCACTTTATATTTCAAATTGTTTCAGTAGCACTTTTAGTCAGAACACATGGAGCTTCAAGCAATGAATGCCTGAATGCAATATGACTGTAGAAATGACAAATTTCCCCCTATCATTACACATGGTTTTGTCTCACATATTCAAGCACAGTCTTCTGATATTCATTCACATAGTTTCTCTACCAATCACATAAATGACTTAGTCTCAGCCCCCCCCAGGTGTCTCCTATCAAATGATGGTTCAGTCGCATACCTATTTTTCTACACAAAGTACTTTTAATACACATACCCACATATCCACTTCACCACTAATTCTGATCTAAAAGACCTTTTTCCTCTTTCTATAACTTACTTTATCCAACTGCTCTTCTTTCTGTACCCTCCCTCTAGTTCACTACATCCCTCCTCTACTACTATCTTCTTTTGCACCATTCCCTCTTCCGACCTACGATCCCTTGTGCAGTGACCCCTCTCTACGTTTTACTCTCACTCTACTTTCCCTCAATTCTGAAGCCCCTGCACTTACACATTTCTTCTTCTAGCCACTAATCTAATTATACCTTGTTTCTTTTCATTATATTACCTACAACCTTAATTTCCTTCCTGCTTACCTGCTGGATTTATTATTGTTATTTCTCCTGTTACAACCTATTACTACACTTTTTGTATATATAGCTATGTACTATTCCATTGAGTACATTATGTTCTTCTTATCCATTGTATCCATAAGATTGTTTTGCTCTTTAATATTGTTAATTTGTCTCTATTTGTATGTATTTGTATATTTGGGGCTTTTCCCCTCGGGTCTCCACTGAAAAAGGGTAAATTCTTAATCAGCTGGACCAACCCGGTTAACAAATGCAAAATAAATAATACAACAGCTGACTCTGTGAATTCCCCACTTATGTCCAATCTGCCACTACCCTCTAGCCAACCCCTTTTTTCTACCACTAAGAATACATTTTATGAGCCTTCTATTAGCTCAGATATTACTTCCATGACTGTACATGATTTAACTACACATTCAGACTTGCTAGATAAGGAATGGACTACTAGTTTTCCTGTTCCTATTAGTAGGGATTCTCAACTTATTAAACACATCATTATTAATAACTGGGTCATTCTCACTAGTAGCCAAGAGGTGGCTAATACAGTAGGAGATTCCCTGATTTTTTCTTACAAAAAAACTAGATCCCTTAGATTTTGTTTTGAGAATAGAGATTCTCCTTTTTTGATTGTCCCAGCTGACACAAATGATGACACTAATTGTATGTTTAAATGCGGAACATGTGTAGCTTGTTCTTATATCTCTGAAGGCAGCTCTTTCAAGTTTAAACATAATGATTTCACTGTGTCTTTTAATAAACATTTTAATTGTAAATCAAAATGTGTGGTTTACGCTGCCTACTGTGTTACATGCCCTTCCTTTTATATAGGCAAGACTACCAGGATGCTATCTGCACGAATTAAGGAACACTGTGCAGCTATTCAGAATGGTGACCTATGTAATGCTTTAGCTAAGCACAGCATGATTTGCACTAATTTTACACATTTCAGGTTTATTGTTATGTAGAAAATTGAACAGTTCTTTGGTGATGTTAATACTTTATTTGAAGTAAGGGAATTGCTGTGGCAATTAAGACTTAGAGCGGATGCCCCCCCCCAAGGACTTAATCAGACTTTGAACATTAAATGTTTTTTGAAATGGCACCGCTGACTGCTATTTACAGTTCATTAGTTTATCTCACTGTCTTGTTTTAATATCAGCGTATTGTTTCTATGGTAACTGAATGAATAAGGGTTGTGGTTGGTCTCCTTCATATTTATGCTATATGCTTTTATTACCATTACATTCCATTGGTTCCTTTTAAATGGAGCACTACCTACTTGAAATATAATTCTATGTTCTGTACTGTTAACCGTTATTCTAATAAAGTCACTCGTCACTTATTAAAGAGATGAAAGTGCTAAACATTGGCTCCTGTCCATTGTGTGATTCAGCATTTTGTTTTTTTGCCTCATTAATAGCTGAAGGTTTTATTAATATATATATATATATATATATATATATATATATATATATATATATATATATATATATATGGTTCTACCTGACATAGTCGAAACCACACAACACCGACAACCACATCACCGACACCACATATTCGACAGTCCATAAACACGAAACCACACATAACCGACACGAAATAACCGCCGGTACACAAACGAAACCCCATACACTGCACACACCACAATAACAATTAAAACAAAACACATCCCCATTCCACAAACCACACACAACACAAGCACACCAAAATCCTTACAAGCCCACACTAAACCTTACCTAACCCTAAGGTCCGTCATAACCTAACTCTCCTTTACCCTGCCCCCTCCCTCCCCTAACTCTGCCACTTACCCCTATGCTCCTAACCTAACTCACTTAACCCCACCCTATCGCTCCTAACCCTAACTCACTTAACCCCACCCTATCGGCTCCCTAACCCTAACTCACTTAACCCACCCCTATCCCCACAGACCGTCAATCTCCACACTTACCTGCCTCGCACCCTAACGTCCGTCACTACCGCATACTCACACAGCCTTTCCCCATGTCGGCATCCTCGGCGTTGGTGTTGTCATCCGTCGTGTCGGTCTTCTGCATTGTCGCTGTTCTGCCACTCGCGATTCGGGTCGGTCTTCTTCGTTTTCGATCTTCTGGAGCTCCGAATTCCGCTGTCGGTCTTCTGCGCTGTCGACGAAGTCAGGTAGAACCATATATATATATATACACATGCATACAGATCTTCTTCATATGGTCGACATTTCAGAATATCGACATTCATATGGCCGAGACCATATGATCGACATTCGAAATGTCAACCATACAATAAAAAATAAAAAACACAAAAAACTTACCTTCACGCTGCTAGCTGGGGGGGGGGGGCTACATCCCCCTGCAGCCCCCTGTGGGGGGCTCCACCACTCACACCCCCCAGAACTTAAATATACCAACTCTGAGATTGCACTACAGTGTGGAAGACGGGAATCTTTCCATTCCGTACTGTACGGAGCTGCCAGTTATGCATGGTCAACCATGTGAAGGGAATCCATGCATACATACATACATACATACATACACATGTTCAGTTTGCTACAGTTTAAAAGAAGGGGAGGGTTGGGAGGAGGATGTAGAAATGTGACCTGACTGGCTGGTACACAAGGGAGAGTGGATGTGTCGCGCATTTGGTTGGTGTGGCAGTTGAAGGAGCAGTAGAAGGAGCAGACTTTTTTTTTTTGCTCTTCACTTGAAGAGCTGAGGAGGTGGGTCACTAGTCTGTAGTACTCACAAAAGCCGCTGGTTGAGCCAACTATGCTTCTGGTACCCACAAGAGGTCTCCATACCAAGCATTACAATGGACATTTTGCCATCTACATTAAACAGTGTCAAAAGGAAGATTCAGAAATGCAGGTAATATCAAAATATATAGAATATATCTTCCAAGAAAAAAAACATTCCTCAACATCAACATATGACAGGAGTGCTATAGTCATGCACATATACACATAGACCTAAAAAGTAATACATCCCAATGGATGTGATTTAATCGATAAGTGGGCACATCATGTTGTCAGGAAACTGCACTATCTAACTGTGTAGAGGTAATAATCCCATATGTGTGTGTGTGTGTGTGTGTGTGTGTGTGTGTGTGTGTGTGTGTGTGTGTGTGTGTGTGTGTGTGTGTGTCAGAATACTACAGACTTGCCATATTGGGACCACGTTTAGCTCTCCAATGCTATGCAATCACTAATGGACATCATTAAAAACATTCATTGTTTCAGAATTTTGCTATCTGCAAAGTGCGTACCTTGCCAGAGACTGATAGCATATAGTGCCAACATTCATAAACACTTACTGATCTAGTTATATGTCAAAGTCTGCAAGTATTGCAGAGCAAGTCAGCTACAATGATGTATATGGATGAAGTCCTGACAATGACACAAACCTACATTCATTTTTGCTGTCAAGGCACCTACATTACCTGTCAGGAGAAAGAAATTATGAAACTATAAACAATAACAGCAGCTACAACTGGTTGTAACTGCTGTTACTGTTTTTAAATTATGAAGCTATGTCTGCTCACTTCCATTTAATGGAAGGGATAAGGACAATATGCTGGAGTGAGGTAGGTGGTCCTTGTGACCCTGGACCTTAGCCGAGACTAAGGCCACGAATAACATCTGGATTGGTGAATGTACATGCCAGGAGCAAGTTCCATACCTCTTAACCTCTTAGGGCAAGAAATCTGGACAAAGCCATAAATAAAAGTGGGACAAAAGCCCAAAAATAGGGACATTTTTTAAATATTGCTCTTACAAACTTGGAAAGTTGACAGAATGACGGGTTTTGCATTAGCATGAACTTTCTAATGGGTATGAAGTGTAAAACTCAAATGTCTGTCATTATTTTCTAACTTCAATCTTTAATGATTTGCCAGTCATTTGCCAGAAAATCACAATTTTATGAAAAAAGGGACCAAAAATATGAGGCAAAAATCTGGACATTCTGCGAAAATCTGTACAGTTGAGAGGTATGCCCGACTCAGTACTGTCATTTGTCACTTTCAGAGCGATTTATGTTAGCATGCATTTTCAGAAGGATGCCATTTTGGGGGGGGGGGCAGACCAAATGCAGGGCCACACCTACTAACTCACAATCACCTTCTGAATAATGCCAGTACATAGGGGTAAGGCCTCCTAATACTGTTTCAAGCCATCCTATATGAGCATCAGTGGTAACTCCCAGGCTTGCTGTCATCCTTCATCCACCTTGAGACCCCACTGTAGAGGGGTTAATCACCTGAGTTACACTGAATAACTTGCTATCAGGGAGACAAGGTCAAAGAGGAGACCCACACCCACAAAAATCATCCTAAACCCATGATTTGTAACCTCTGTAGATTTGCAAAAAAAAAAAAAAAAAAAAAAACTTATATAATAGTAAATAAATAAATAAACAGTCTTGAATAGGAATATACACATTGTGCAGGACATACCACCAACGAGAGTGTAATTACAGAAACCTGTGTGTTTCAGGTCCATCTAGAATATCACAAATAGTGTACCATGTAATACGGTCATTGTTGGATACACATAAACCTGTCATGTTTTAATATGCAGAAGCCTGAGCAGTACAAGGACATGTGTACAGTACTGAACAGGGGACCTTGTAAAGCAACGCGCAACAAGTCGGTAGCAGTTCAAATGTTAGTAGTGTGATGGAGTGCAAAACTATAACAATGCACTCATATACGACTTCTGAGCAGTACCAGAAACTACATTAAACCTTATCACAAACCATTTGATAAGCTTTGTCATACTGGTAAAATGTTATATGAGTATGGAACTTAGAAAATATCATTCACAGCTGTGATTGCTGTACTACCCAGTTATCTATGAGTACTTGTTCATACCTGTAGAAAAAGTTCATATGCATACATAAGAGTAAACCTGTGCTCATAATGTACTGACAGCAGTGACATACATAGATAAAATAAAATATGTTCAGCATACATTATGTTTACCAGACAGAGTAGCAACCACATGTGCAATGAATATTATAGCATTATATGTTTTTAGATGTGGGCTGCTGTCTTATTTTGGTTGTGGCTAAGCTCTTTGCACATTTAATGGAGGTATATATTGGCTAGATTATAGGGAAAAAAGCTTTGTGACACTATATTACTGTAGTATCCCTGATGTACTAGTTATTGTAAAAAAATTGTTGTTTTGGGTCCTTTTCTGCCTTTGGTTCAAAGTAACAATAGTGCAATTCACACATGATTTGGAACTTCTTTATCTGGATTCAGAGGTGTAAAAGATATATGTTTATTTATAATTTACATATTACCTATGAATCCTTGTCAGTTGCATGCATTATACATGATCCAACATAAATTTATGGTAATGGGAATTCAGAGTGCACTTAAATGCCACTATAGAAGACTGTGGTATATTATGCACATAGTATACAAACATACAGTGTTGTCACCAAAATTGAAATCAGTTGTATATCATCAAAATATAATTCAAAGATTAATATGCATTATTAATTTTATTCTTAATTTAAGATTTTTTATTGTGTACCATTTGGTACATGATAGTATCTAAATAATACAGCAAAAGTAAATAATAACAATGACTCAGACAGAACTCACATACAGTCAACAAGCACAGAAACACAACAGCCTAAACGTTACACATTCTAATACAAATCCAGATTTTGCAGTAATAACTCCAGAATACCAATATAGGTATTTTTAATTTGGATTATACATGTGGTGACTGCACATTACACATGCACTATATGTAGAAGGTATTCCATATTTACAGTTGTATATCCTTAAACTGGGAATGCATTATGCTAATTTTTAGTATTATAAGAACATTATTATAGCTATGTGACAGCGACTACTAGTAATATGCAAATTACTGGTGGTAATGTCCCTAAGTTGTGTACCAATAGAAAACAGATTATTATTAAAGTCTTACTGTTAGATTGCATCATGTACATTTGACCAGATGCCATCAGCACATCTTAGTACAGCACTGCATCCTGTAAAGCAGATCATAACATCCAGTGCAGTCAGAGGAGCATAGCTGCTGCATGTACTTCAGGAGTTATGCAGCAGAGTCAGCTGCACACATCCAACAGCAGCATCAACACCATAAATGTGTCAGCATCATACTGCTACTATGTATCTTCCAGTGCCTTAGAGTACTGATTCAAGTGATCATCCATGACTGACAGTGCTGCCACCAAATCTAACTCTTCCTTTGCATTGTTTTCATCAGTCTACACCAACAATATACTGCAAAAAAAAAAAAAACTACAACCCATTATTTTATATAGCCATAATATTCACTACACGTGATTGCAAAACTTGTTGCATAAACATAATTCATGCTGAATATATTTCATTTTATCTGTTTATTCAACTAGGATACACCAAATATCACATGACTCCTGTCAAGTAATCATGTAGCCTTCACTATAAATATTAAACAAGCACTCATGGGTGATTGGATAATATGGTAATCATAACCATTCAGTTCCTTACATTTTACTAGCATGACAGAACCTTTTATAATAGCATGAGATACTGGTTAGTACAGCTACAAGTGCTGTTTAGTAGTAGTAGGTCAACTTGTGTGCACAGTGATCACACTGC
This sequence comes from Protopterus annectens, assembly GCF_019279795.1. Lineage (NCBI taxonomy): Eukaryota > Metazoa > Chordata > Ceratodontiformes > Protopteridae > Protopterus > Protopterus annectens. The sequence continues at coordinate 751,649,813 of NC_056743.1, forward strand.
TATTATATGGAAACCAATATCAGCTCTATGTTACACATTGCATTACACTATTCATTACTGTCAAACTGCTCAGACTACCACATATTAACAGATATCAGCTGTATGTATGTATATATATATATATATATATATATATATATATATATATATATATATATATATATATATATATATATATATCCAGGTATGACTATACTGCACTGCACTTTGTCTACAATTTTTAAGACCTACCTAAAAAGCACATTTATGAAACTCTGTTTATCTTACACTCTTGTAATATGTCTCACATTAGGTATGTGTATACATGAGGGACTTTTTTCCCCATAAATCTGTGGTGGTTCTATAGGATGGGATGAATTCTGAGTAACAGTGGCTCTCCTCAGCTTGCTTCTCTGTGATACCACAGTTCTACAGCATCACTTAAGTACTTAAACCTCCCTGAGGACAGGTTTACTAGCTGGTATAGGCTGGTGAGGACAGGGTGCATAGGAAGGTTGGGCAACAACACTGCCAGTCACAGATGGTCACTTGAATCAGTACATAATGGTCCAACCCCTTCTATGCTGACATCATTTACAACAGCAATGTGAGCTGTTAGGTGTGTGCATCTCTTTAAGTGATTTTACACCCCTCCTAAAATTGTCAATGAAATTCACCTACTAACTGTCTTCACTGACACTTCAGGCATGGCCTGCCTCACGCTAACATGTCATTGCTATGCCTCCTCAGAAGACAGATGACAAACACAGCATCATCATTCCATCCATCCCCATTGGCTGTTACATGTGCTTGGAACACTAACTTGAAACTAGCTTGCCTGGGACATATTAAAGATGTTATTCCTCTATACCAACAGAGCTGGCGTCCTCTGCAAGACTTGTGGTTTTCAGCACATACTTTTGGACTCAACAAGGGTCGGCATGTAACAGCACAGTATGTCAGTCCTCGGAATTCTGAAACATCGCATGCTAATGAGATCCATTAATATTATATGGTGCTGAAGAGCAAAATATGGCAGTCAATATGTCATATAGATTTGCAGTATTCTGAGATGCCCCCACATATGAGATAACCTCTACATGGAAAAACAATGTAACTACCTAACACCATGTATGTCCACCTTTTTTATCTCACATCTATTGTGCTGTATGACTTTTTAGGTCTGTGTTCAGTATTTGCATTGCTATAGCACTCCTGCCAAGTGCTTGTCAAAGATGCATGGAGGATACCTCCTGTATGTTTTGATATCTGTGGTATCCCTCGAAGTCTTAGAAAACCCAGTATGCACCCTATACTGGGTCAAAAACAAACCAAGAAGAAACTTCACAGTGTGGAGGGTGTGAAGTTCACTCCTTGAATTATGTTATGCACCTAGTTAACTAATAAAAATCGAACTGTAAAATACATACTACAAAATAATAAAATAGAAAATAGTAGGTAGTTCACAGTTGAGTTAAAAATGGAATATCATTTGCTGAAACACCAACGATCCTAGTTGAGTATAATGAAAAGCATTTATTGCTCTTAACAGAACCACCCTCTGTAACCACTCCCTTGCTCCAAATACCCTGATTATATATAAATAATGAATGTTTTGATGCTTTTCATTATACATAGGATCAAAGGATCATAGGAAGCTACTAGGCTAATGGCCCTGGGGCCCTTATAAGCCTAGCCAAGAGTTTATCCCCAAAAAAGAAACCTCAGTCAGCATCTGTCACCCCTGTCAATGAGTGACAAAGGTGGAACCCCAGGGACAAATTTGTGGTTTCCCATCCACTCATAGGTTCATAGATTAGTACTAAGCTAACTGCCCTTGTGAGCCATTTTAAGCTTAGCCAATTATCTTTTGTGAGACTCAAACGCTGCACCTTGTGTTTGGAAGACAAACACCTTAACCATTAGGCCACCCTTCTAATGGCTTGCGCTTGAAGAGGGTCAGCAAGGTACTCTGTTTGACATGTATGGGGTCTATTCCTGAGATGGGGCAGCCTCTAGAAGACAAACCTGTCTCTCCAGCAGGTTTTGTTGATGTCGCATATTAGATTTAGGCCTTCTAAGCAGGTAATGTTTGAGGATTTAGACTTATGGATATGGAGCATTTCTGGTAGGGCAGGGCCCGATATTGCCTTGCAAGTGAGACACAAATCACCCCTGAGCAATCTGTATGATACTGAATAGACTGATAGTGATTTGAGCCTGTCCACGTAGGACAGGTGTTGGAGGCCATGAATTCTCTTTGTGAGGTATTTCAATGGCCTTTCCAGTTAGTGCAAATGTTTGGAGAGATAGATACAAAACGGGGCATTATACTCAATTATTGCTCTAATGAGGAAGGAGTATAGAGAGGTGATAACCTACTTTTTTTCTGGATGCAATCCCTTTACTTATAAGTTGAATCAAGTAAAAGGCTTTTCTGACCACTGCTACTACATAATGGTCGAATGTGAGATTGTTGTCAACCTGAGTACCCAGGTCTGTCACCAAAGGTTGTGTGCTTAGGGGTTGCCATTGATGTGGTAATCAGTAGGGGCCATATTTTTGCCGAATGGTATGATAATACATTTTTTTGCATTTACCTTAAGGTCATGACTTTGGCACCAGTCATTGGTTGCTGTGA